>NC_092520.1:101607500-101832500 GCF_037038585.1 Patagioenas fasciata | reverse complement strand
GTAGTAAATAATGTAGGATTGTGCAGATTATTGTGAAGTCTTTTCCTTCTCTCTGTGTTGCAAACTCCTTTTCAGAAGCAACAGTTAAGCTGTCAGCAGAGCGGGATTACAAATCTGATATTCAGTACACTTTTGGACAGTTACAGCTTTCAGGTGTTTTCCATGAATAGACACTAATCATTTCACTGCTGTGCTGGTGAGGCATTTTTTAGACGAGTATCAGAGAAATGAGCACAGAAAGGTGAAAATAGATATCATTTGGAAGATTCATGTAAGGTACAACAAAAGCTAAGGCTGTAAGACAACAGCATTTTACTTCTAGGCTCTGAATTAAAGTGTCTTGCAACCTTATTTAAGGAATTTGCATTGTCAAAGCAGAATTCCTGAACATAAACACTTATTGTTGTAAATATTTAAAGTTCTGCTCTGTGAAAATACAGGAGAGACATACTAGCGAACATAGCTTTCTGTCTCATGACTTCTATACATAATGAAAATGTTAAAAGCAGTATGGTATATTTCAAAATAATACTAGCACCTAGAGTATAATGGTGCACCCTTGAAGATGATGTTATTTTACAAAGGTACAGTATGCAGGCATTCATACTAACACTTGTTGCAATAAAAACCTGTACTGCTATAAATTCTCACTAACGCAATTCTACTTAGAGGGCTGGGAAAGTTGCCTTTATACTATGTTGTTTCTTTTAATGCCAATGTTATTCTTCATTCCCGTTTTCACATAGCTTTATTAGAAACATATTTTTCTGTTAGAGGAAGATGAGCAAATGGCCCAGATTATAAACCCATAAGGCTCTGATGACTGCACCTACAGTCAATGTCTCTGAGCAGCTATTATGTGTCTGCTCGAGAGATTTCAGCTCACATCCTGCAGGCACTAATAAGGTTGGGAATCTCAAGTATAGAAAAAGGGAGGAGTGCTCAGTTTTTAAATAGACTTCTGCCTCTTTTGTACCTGTCGACAAATGCGCCTGAGAGAAGGAGTTACAGCATTACTGTGCAGTGGAAAATTACTAACCCTATTCCATAGGTCAGAGGCTGAAATTGCTGGGGCTCACAGACAGTGTAGGGCAACACTGTTCCCTGCTAGCATCCTGTCACAGTACCACCAGCCACACCAGAGAGATCTACCTGATCCTGTCTCACAAAGCTCCCTTGACTGTGTGGGGCTTTGAAACAGAAACAACAAATGTCACAAGGCTCACGATAAAAGCCTCAACTTTGGCAACCTGCTTTTGGTTTTGATGGAGAGCACAAACAGCACTGTAGCAAGGTGCTAGCACATCAGGTGGAGCTGTTGCTTATGCTAATATGTTAACACCATTGCTCCTTAGCCCTAGCCACAGGGCAGGGACGAGGAAGAGAAACACCTTAAAAAGCAAACAAACAGAGAAACCCTGAAAGCATTGAAGTTAGAGATTATTGGAATTTGTGTGTTGTTTTCCCCATCATAATGCAATCAGATCCATTTACCATCATCTCAGCTACCTTACACCCTTAGTATTTTAGCATTATATTTACAGAGAAACAAGAGAAGAAAAAATGCCATGTCATCTTCCAACAAAATAATCCATTTTGTGCTGGTTTTGATGAACTAGAAAGTGTGCATTTGGTTTTTGTTCAGTATTGTCATTAAATATGTTTTCTAAAATAATGCAGATCATTTCCTGAAAAGGGATCACAAACTCCACAGTCTCAATATCGGGGGAGAAAAAAAAAAAATAAGCTCAGCTTGTCCTTCCACTATGTTGTTCAAAAGAAATGTTGCCCTAAGACTCTGTGCAGAAGATGATAATGGAGAGAATACAGTCTGATTAGTTGTAACAGGAAAATGTAAATTGAAACGAAAGTGAATCAAAGAAAGCTTAATGGCAACACATTTCTTTGTCCTCACTGTCACATCTGAAATCATAACACTAGGGTGGAAATGTGGCAGCTTGTAACACTTTTAACCAAAATCTTTGCCATCAACAGCAATCAGATTCTCTTTTGACAATAAGCTACTTCTTGTTTTACTCCATTTCTGCACAGTTGTGCACCGTGGGTGAGTTCTCAAAACAATGTCCTGTGCCTTTAATTATGGAATGCTCTATTTTTTCAAATACGTGGGAAACATTTATTCCTCACCTATCTCTGTGTATACATTTCTACAAATGGTGAATGACATCTGTACTAAACTTTCTCTCCGGCAACTCTTACTAAGTAACACCATCATCATGCCCAGACCATGATGGGAACACATCCTCTCAGTCATTCTGTGAAGCTACCGACCACACCACACAATCAAAGCAACACAAAACCAACACCTTTCTACTTATTTTGGTTTTGTAATATGTGGGATTTATTGTAATTGCAGATGTTCCCCTAACATCTGTGTCAAAAATTACTTTTTATTCACATAACTCCAGGATTTCCTTGGAAAAGTACTTTGGTTATACTGAAGTTTCAATGTTGTCCATATTGAAGACATTTTTTTAAACATTATTACTAGAATCTTCCCTTTTCATGTTATTAAATTTTTAGTGATTTGAAGTTAGTGTTGAGATGAATAAAAATGGTATGGCATGGAGGACTTTTCACAGACGCACAGCTGGGGAAAAAACGGAAACCTTTGAGCAAAGGAGCTACTGGCTGACAGCACAGGGCAGAAGTGTGAAAGAAATCAGTGAATACCAAATAGCACAAGCATGGTCCAGATCAGGCAGTGTGGAAATTTTCATTACTTTCCCCCAGAGTTTTGGCTTTTTTTTTTTTTTTTTCTCTGTTTCCTCTAATGTGTCAATCACCTTGTGATCTTCTGACTGGCAGGAGAAGTCAATCTTCATGCCAGTATTCTGGATTATTTTATTATGAAAAAATATTTAATAACTGGGTATGTTTTATTTCTACCATATTTCTGATTTAGGTGATCTCAGCGAGAAGCTAGCAAGACTAGAAAGAACCTGAAGAAAATGCATATGTAAGTGCAGAGGGAGAATGAAAGTAAACTACAAATGCTCTTTTGAGGAATGTTAATGTTAATAGCTTCCTTCTAAACACAAAAGTGAGACATGACCATGATGTCAGGGATAATACATGTACATAATGTTTCAGGTGAGTGTGGGTGGTAGAAACAAGACTGTATTTTGATGTTCTATAATAGAAGGAAAAATTAGAAAAAGTAAGAGAAAGAAAGGGGGTTAAAATCTGTTCTCTGTAGACTGATGAAAAATGCAAAATAAAAAATCCACACGCTATTAGGCTGAATTATTTTCTATGACATGCTCAAGGAATGAATGAAGAATTTTGCAGCTAAATTCTTGAATTCACTTTCACTGCAAGCATGAGCGTATTTGCCAACATGTCAGTACTGCCTGGGCAAACTGTGTCAGCTACTTTTCTTCTGAGGGTTGTCTCTGATCCTCTTCCTTTCCATTATGATTTGTCACCTGGAAGATAAAACTGTTGATTTTTGAGCTTGATAGGCTGCAGGTTCCATACCAAATAGCCTGCTGGTCAATGTAGTGAACTTTGACAGACTCAACAGCAATATTATATTGGCTAAGGACAGATGGTTTATTTTTCTCTAACCCAAAGGTGATCCTTGTAAATCTAAATGCAGATATTTCCGGCCCGTAAGAATCATACCACTGGTTACTAGGAATTTGGTTTGTTTGTTTACTTTTTCCAGACTAATAAACAAAACTAGTTTTCTATCTCCAACACATTTTTCATCTTGGTTGGAGATTACAAGCACTGTAATTTAAATTTATTTCATATACTTACATTTCTGTAACTTAAAAATAACATTGTATTCTTTCAAACGTAGAAAAGGCATTTGTTCTGCATATACCTGCATATACCTGCGTTCTATATACCAAATCACCTACAATTTTCTCTACTCTCTGCTGCACTCCCTTCCTCTGTCTAACCAGCATGCTGGTAGCAGGGTTGAGTGTGTTCTTATGATATAATGTGGGGTTTTTTGTTTGCTTGTTTTTTTGTGGGGTTTGTTGTTGTTGATGTTGTTGGTTTTGGTTTGTTTGTTTTTGTATTTTTTGTTTTTTTTTTTTTTTTTTTTAGTTTGCTCTCAGGATAAATAAAACACAGAAGGAAAAAAAAAATGGCTATTGGAACAACTTGGGTAGAACTGTCTTGTAGTTACTTCCATGGATTTGTTTCTTTTCATGTCAAGAATTTGTGAAAATAGTAGCGAAAATGAGAAATTACCTAATACATCATGACTTCGTGAAGGACCACCATTCAGCTTCTCTGAGATTCATTCCTTATTCCTTGTAATCCTGCTGGGCAGTGTGTATATTTCCATTTGCAGCTCTCCAAGGAGCACAGGCTGCAAAACAATTACATCGGTAGCAGTGACTTCACCCTTAGATGAAAACAACCACCCATAATCTTACCTATTCATTTCATCAGACATCTCAGTCTTCTGATGTTTCCAAAGATTTAAGTAGAAGTATTTTGAAATGGTAATGAGAAAACATATCAGATTTAGTCATTGTATTTTTTTAAAGCCAAATCATACAAGGTTAAACTAGAAAAACAAAGCTTCAGTAGAAAAAAAAAAAAATGTGCTTAGTGGAAAAATACGAGAAACTATTCCTTGACCAAGACTTCTGACTGTATTGCTGTTGTGTGCCTGTGTCCTAAAATGATATCATTTGTTTGATACCTTTAATTTTTTTCTCTCATGCAACAGAACACTTGCGAAACTCCAGTTAACAGAGAAGGCAATCACACATCTCCTCAGCAGCATCACTACCAGGAGAACTTTAAGCTCGTAATTTGCTGTTTACAATTGCTTTCCATAGAACATCAAATCAAATTCAGGGTCTGGGCACTTATCTGCAATGCTTAGATACCCAAGGCTACATCCAGAGTGATGAGCACAAAGCGCATGGGAGTTTCTGTGTCCTGATAACATCCTGTCTCCACATTGAGGTGACATCAGGGCACGCAGAAAGGCCCACTTACTACTCTGTGTTTTTGTAGGAAAGAAAAGTGCATGTGTGGAGTAGAAAACAGTTGCTTCAGATAAGACACAAAGCAAGGTAAGGGGTGTAACTACACACAGACACAGGACTGAAATTCTTTCTGACATGTATTATTACGGAGTTAAAGATCACAGAAGTATCTCTCTCATAAAGGAGCATCACTAAAGTTGCAGCCCAATACAAAAGACATAATTCCATGTCACCTTTAACACAATTGCTGACACAAACACGTGCTTATGAAAGGAAAAAGGAACAGGATGAAAAGTATGGCTACAAAATAGTTCATTTGCTGTTCTTTTGGAAGAACTATGATTAAACACTACAATTGAGGCCACTTTGCTCTGCAGTGTGCAGTCCTCATTATATTTCACACAGTTTCAAAATATTTCCTCATTATGGACTCTGTAACAGGTATCTTTCTATAGCTGCAAAGAAGTTATTCCTGATGTACTGACTACTGTTATATTTTAATTGAAAATACTTAAAATTACTGGATAATAGAAAGTGACAAGGACTTGTGCTTTTGGGCTGTCACATTTTTAACACATTCTTAACTCCAAGAAATATCAAAAAGAACACAGTTTAAAATCTTAGAAAATATTCCTTTCTAAAATGCAATTTGGAAAATGTTTCAGCGTTCTCATCTGCATTCTACATGAGCTGACGTCATTGTGACCCTTAATATACAAGTCATGAGATTCTTAATTCTATGAGAAGCACCACTAAAACCTGCCAAAGCTGGACTCTTAAGTTGTTTGTAGTTTTTCTTTTTGTAGAATTTGAAATAACTCTGATTTTTCATTGTGGACATTCTTTCTGCTGAACTGAATATAATGTAAACAGTTAAAACTGGACATGTGGAAATGAAAATGCAGCTATGACCTTTGAACAAAAAAATGCAATTAGAACAAAGCTTTGGGTTTTGAAAAGTTATGTTTAACTTAACAATACTAATTACTGCAGGTAATAGTTTCTGGAAACAGAATTGGGAGTTCTTCAACTGATTGTGAAATTGGGCTAGAAGTGTCTGGGGTAGACTTAGGCAACTGGAAGTAGGATAAGTACCTACACTTTGAGCTGAACAGTTCTGTGATTTTCCCTTTGTAATAATTTCTGGGGACAAATGGAGTTCTTTAGTCTTTTCCAGGCAGATAGAAGTTTGGTTACAGAGGTGTTAATATGCAGCATTAATTTTGCAAAAGATCACCCAGGGAGCCAAGAAGAAAGCAGTGATTTGAACTGACTGATGAGATACACAGTTTTTCTATACCACTTTTCAGTTGATCAGTTTTCAGTTAAGGCCAAACTTTTTATTTCTATTTCTAAATGAATGATTATGAGAGCCAATACAGAGCTGCAGCTACACAGCACACTGTGTACTGTCACTTTAGAACCACTCAAAAACTGTATAACAAGCTGAATACCTTTTGTAGATGCTTCCTTGTTGTGATTTCCTTTAAAGTCATTGACCCATTAGCAAACTTTCATCACTCTAATTATAATGCCATAAGGAATACAATGTGTTTCCTTCTATTTTAGAGCTGACTGTAACTGGCTGCATCCAACACAGAGCAGCCCCTGATCTCTTCCCTCAAAAGCCACCCCTGCACCTTGTTGCCAGTGCCTTGCCACCTACGCCCAGTACACACTTGAATTTCTGCCTTGTAAAACAACCAAGTAGTATAAAACTTACTGAAGACATTTTCAGCTCTGGCATCACATTGTTCTGTGGTCAGGCAATGCAAATTGTAGAGAGATAAAAAGATTTTGGGAAACTAACAATAATTCAATAACATCGTGTAATCTTTTCCATGCTTATATTATTCTTTTGGTTTTGTTTCATTTCTGTAAACTTGCCAGTTGAAGAATTAAATGTATGAAGCAGTTCAGCTTTTTATGCTGAATGCCCCAAACAAAAACAGATATCCGTCAGCAGCCACCCCATTTCAAGATTATTTGTACACATGAACACGTTTTGCATTTCATTTCACCATAAGCTATTGAGCAAATACTTCTCTTCTCCATGCGTTTTCTCTTGTTTTCTTTCAATAGTCTGTCTGCAAAGTTTCTATCTTGTTTTGTTCATGATGCAGCTCTGAAACTGATGAAGCTCCTCCCCGAATTTGAACATGAAAAAAAAAAATCCAAACACCTGAATTATCTGTACTAGAGACAACAACTACAATTTCGGTTTTGTCTTTATGTAGGATCTTAACATGGTCAAAATAAACCTCTCAGAGCAAATGCACAGAGAGTTACATTGCCCTCTCTCTGAAGAAATGCAGTTCCTATTGAATGTATTTGCTTCACCCAGCAGGGACTACAGCAAAATCAAAGTCAGTGAGTCCCTCATCCTTGGGACTAACTCCTGCCTTTAGAGGTGGATGACTTGGGAACTCCTTATTTAAATTCTGAGTGCTCATACTCCACCCAATACTTGGCTTACAGAACATTTCTCAACTCATTAACTTGCCAAAGTGCTTAAAGAAAAACATACAGGTGACAGACTACAACAGAGAAAAAAGATAGGTAAGAGCAGATCTGCTGACAGTCACCTCCAGCAATAGCATTCAGTGAAATTACTGAAGTGCACAAAATCTAGAAGTGAGATAATGTAAAATTAACATAAGTCCTGACACAGGTATAAATCAGCAAAATCCTGCAGATTTGTAGTGTTTCACTCTCACCTATGTCCTTATCAACAAAAATGCAGAGAGGAGGCTCGTGACTATATCATCTTTCCTACCAGAAGCTTTCAAAGTGATGTTTACAACCCTCAGAATTTTTAAATCTTCACTTCCATTAACACGAAAAATGCATTGTTTTGCCTTTTTGCAGACAGACCTTTTAAAAGAAATGTTCAGACATTCAAATCCCATTATAACCATTTTCTCTCTTTGCTAAGTTTGAGATCTCTATAGTTAGGTAAGACATCTAATGTTTAAACACAAGGGTCAAAAGTTAAAACAGCACAAGTCAGATATAATACCAGAAGTCTTTCATTTTTTCAGGTGCAATATCGGTTCTCAGATTAATACATGTTTTTTTAATGGCAAGATACCCTTATATTGTTTCCATTATAATTCTGTTTGTAGACAAGAATATAAAACAGCACTAAGGACAGAAATGCTGGTGATAGCAAACAACAGCTTTCCATAAGAATTTACTCAGAGAAAAACATTTCCTAGGGAACTATTCCTTAATTAGATTGAATAACAAAAATGGGCAGATATTTTAATACACAAGCCTTAAGGGAGTGGATAATATTATACAGCAAAGGTTTGGCTATTATCTTGTCTTTGCTAGATTTTTATTTTGACATATTTTAAAAAGCAGTACAACCTAGAGCTTTTTCTATTAAAATACAGTTTTATCAAAAAGATTAAGCAAAGAACTCCCTGTTTTCAGAAAATAGGATTGAAAATCTTGGTTTTTGTCATGAAATTAAAATGTTTACAGCAGCTTTTGAGAACTTAATACATTACCAAAAAAAGTAAGCACTCTGTAAGAGTGCTGTACACTCTATTTTCAATACAATATTTTGATTAGAAGTATGTCTAAACATACCCAGAAATTAAACAGTTCCAGGGTAGGGCAGGTGAATGACATTTTTGTGAAAATGTATGTTGGGAAGCAGAGGTGAGAAGGATCAGCTGAAGAAAAATTTGGACCTGTCCTCAGGAGGATTAACCACCTGCATCAAAAAGAAAAACTAAATTCATATGCCTAACTAATCCCTGGATTTTCATCTGTATGTTCTTTGTTTGTAAAATACATGAAATGATAATGGCAGCACCAGAAATGCTGAATGTATCAGTGTTCATCCAGGCACAACATACACAAGGCAGATGTAGGATTGACCTCTGCTCAAAGAAATCCGTTTGATGGTTTAGTTGTTCTTCTCTACTCATTTGAAATGGCCATGAGGGAGAAAAATGTCAATGGTGCATCTTTAAACTCCAGGAAAAAAGCTATGCACACACGTCCTTGGGAGGATGCCAGACCAAATCTGAGACAACACCATGGCAACATTAGCCTAGAGCATGTCTCGGACTTCTGAAAATAGCAAAGATAAAAGAAAAAGCATCTAAGAAAAATGGGGTTATAACATTGTTTTCCAAATGTTATGCTACTGCTTGTTGTTACAGGCAGGATTTGAGAAGATAAAATGGGAGATCATGCTATCTTATGGATTTCCTTCTCAAACTGAAACTGGTGATGGGTAGGTAAAAAGGGTCAGCGCAGAGGAAGAGAAGAGGAAGGAAACAAAAGTAAAAAAAAAATCTCAAAACCTCTACTATGGAAAAAACAATACATACTACCAAAGCACTGCTGCTCAGTGTAACTTCAGGTATTATTGGTAAGAAAACAATGTCACAGAATAATAGACAAGCTAGGTGAAGGAATAAAGCATGTCAAGAAAACAATCACTAGACTAAGAAAGCAGCAGAGAGTATTAAAAATGGCAAGGAATGGAAAAGAGTGAATCAGATTGGCCTTTCAAGTTTGATGTAGCTTTGAGTGAATAGCAGTGTGTGTGTGGAGTGGTGTACATAGCAGGCTGTGGGGTATTTCTAAGCTATCTATAGTTTACCACAGCAATTTAACGTGGCATTCAGGAATAACCCTTTGAGGCAAAAGTATCACTATATGCCGGTTACATTTCCACAGGTCAGTGAGCATCAGACAACTGACTACCGGTTTTCTATTCTTGATATAAAGGAAACATTTAATTCTCTGGCCACTAGTCCATTATTTGCCTTAGGTATAAGAGATGTGGATTGTAATAGTTATTTGTTAAACTTTACCTCTATATGTATACACCACATCATCAAGGTCAATAAATATAAGCAGTATGCTGTATACTTTTACTTTGCCACTTTGCCTGAGGAACTTTCTCCAGAAGAGAGGTAAAACATGCATCCAAGGAATGGCAGGTCCAGGCTGTCTACTGCTCTGATGATTTGCAACTCCTTCCAAAAAAAGGTAAAAAAAGAAGTTCATTTGTTTTTTATTTATTTAACTGATAAGTAAGGAGAATGACAGTGAGGTCTACTGAGCAGCCAGTTGTTGCATGGAATTAATATGGAAATTATGTTAAGGGGAAGCTGAAAGCACTAGAGAAGTTTTTTGAAGA
This sequence comes from Patagioenas fasciata, assembly GCF_037038585.1. Lineage (NCBI taxonomy): Eukaryota > Metazoa > Chordata > Aves > Columbiformes > Columbidae > Patagioenas > Patagioenas fasciata. The sequence goes on along the minus strand of NC_092520.1, from coordinate 101,822,351 downwards.
GATACACTACTATACAAAAAGGCTTATTTCTTTGCTCTATTTATGCTCTTAGCAGATGGTGTTTGCTTCTTGAAACTCCAGAGAGTCAAAGGTAAAAATAATGCCATACAAGAGTAGTGCATCAGAGAATTTTTAGGTCATATTTTCCTTCATCTATATCTTTCTTCATTTGCCTGAACTCACTGTGAGCTTTCAGTTGTCACTGGTACATTCCCATAATTGCTCTAATGCTCCTATGTAATTAGCTTTAGGAAAACAGACCTAGAAAGTATTCTGTCATTTCTGACACCCACACTGGTAGGTCTATAGTGGGTTTTCAGGAGTTTAAGGAGAAAGCTGACTTGAAACCTCAGAGAGTCATTTCTGCTGCCCTTTCCTTACTTTCCCACTGTCTTACTGCAAATCAGCAGTTCCATTCCCATTTTTCCTTTTTATTTTGATGTAAAACTTGTTGCAAAAAACGTTTTATTGCCTACATTTCTTGCAAATAGATAGATGAAGAGTGTGGGTTATACTGAGTTATGAGTACGGTTGATTGGTGTAGCTGAAACAAAAACAAACCAGAGCAAGGACAGAGGAACTAAAACAAATATGGTATAGGTACAGTTTTGTTACAGACCTTTTCTATTATTTTTTTTTTTTTTTACAACAGAAGAACCTACAGCCTCCCCCAGTCTTTTAGCATTGTCTGTGTTAGCATATTGTTTGCACTGTGAAATAATACATAAGGCAATGGTCATTCATTAAATAGATATATATTTTTTAAATCAATTAGATTATATTTGTATTACTGCACCAGGAGTATCATAGCGAAGACTGTGTAAGTTTCCAATAATAAAAACTTAATGAACTGAATTATACGTAGAAAAAGACTAGTCAGTGGAAGTCACAGAATCACAGAATCACAGAATGTTAGGGATTGGAAGGGACCTCGAAAGATCATCTTGTCCAATCCCCCTGCCAGAGCAGAAACACCTAGATGAGGTTACACAGGAATGTGTCCAGGTGGGTTTTGAATGTCTCCAGAGTAGGAGATGCCACAACCTCCCTGGGCAGCCTGTTCCAGTGCTCTGTCACACTCACTGAGAAGAAGTTTCTTCTCAAATTTAAGTGGAACCTCTGTGTTCCAGTTTGAACCCATTACCCCTTGTCCTACCATTGGTTGTCACCAAGAAGAGCCAGGCTCCATCCTTGTGACACTCACCCTTTACATATTTATAAACATTAATGAATTCACCCCTCAGTCTCCTTTTCCCCAGGCTAAAGAGACCCAGCTCCCTCAGCCTTTCCTCATAAGGGAGATGCTCCACTCCCTTAATCATCTTTGTTGGCCTGCACTGGAGCAGTTCCCTGTCCTTCTTGAACTGAGGGGCCCAGAACTGGACATGATATTCCAGATGCAGTCTCACCAGGGCGGAGTAGAGGGGAAGGAGAACCTCTCTGGACCTACTAACCACCCCCCTTCTAATACACCCCAGGATGCCATTGGCCTTCTTGGCCACAAGGGCACAGTGCTGGCTCATGGTCATCCTGCTGTCCACCACGACCCCCAGGTCCCTTTCCACTACACTGGTCTCTAACACACTGTTCCTCAAGCTATATTGGAACCTGGGCTTGTTCCTACCCAGATGCAAGACTCTACACTTTCCCTTGTTCTATTTCATCAAATTTTTCCTTGCCCAACTCTCCAGCCTGTCCAGGTCTCGCTGGATGGCAGCACAGCCTTCTGGCGTGTCAGTCACTCCTCCCAGCTTGGTGTCATCAGTAAACTTGCTGACAGTGCACTCTATTCCCTCATCCAAGTAATTGATTAATATATTGAGTAATAGTGGTCCCAGTACTGACCCTTGAGGAACTCCACTAGATACAGGCCTCCAACTAGACTCTGCCCCATTGACCGTAACTCTCTGGCTTATTTCCTTCAGCCAGTTCCCAGTCCACCTCACTACACGATCATCCAGTCCACACTCCCTCAGTTTAGCTGCAAGGATGCTGCGGGAGATTCTGTCAAATGCTTTACTGAACTCAAGGTAGACCACAGCCACCGCTCTGCCATCATCTATCCACCTTGTTATGTCTCCATAAAAGGCTATGAGGTTGGTGAAGCATGACTTCTCCTTGGTGAAACCCTGTTGACTGCCCCTAATGACCCTCTTATCCTTGATATGCCTTGAGATGTCACAAAGGATAAGTTGTTCTATCACTTTCCCAGTGATGGAGGTGAGGCTGATCGGTTTGTAGTTACCTGGGTCCTCCTTCTTGCCCAGAGGAATGACTCATGGATCAGCAACATATGAGTGTGAATGGGTTTATTGAAGCCAATGTTCTCAGCCAGAAGCATCCAAATAGCTGTCAGTCTCAGGTTTCTGCTTCACTTTCTTCACTGCATTACTGAACTAGCACTGAAGAATTTAGCAGCATAAGAAAGAGCTCTTTTACAGTCACGGAAATGTGATACTTCATTGAACACAGCACTCTTGTTGAAATAATTGCTTCAGAGCTTTTTGTCTCATTGCCCATTCTTTCTTTTCCAGAGGAAGCAGAGTTTTCTTAATGACCATATAGAATGTAGGAGACACCACTGTAAGGAGTAGAGCTATGCAAAGTGGGGGTTTTAATTCTTAAAAATGTTTGCTTTAAACACCAGTTTGACCCCTTGCTTCATGGTGCTGCTGTTAAAATGGGGAGAACATACATGTCTTTTCTGTTGCAGGAGCAATACACCTCTGGAGGCCTCTCAAATCTTTATGAGCTTCGAGAGGTCTGTTCAACAGCTAGGTTTATTTAAAAAAAAAAAAAAGAAAAGAAAAGAAAAAAAAGAAAAGAAAAATTACTTCAGTATAAGGGAATGTTATTTCTATGAATCTTACTAATGTGGCAGGTTTTTCCACTACATTTTTGTCTAAGATAAGTCAACATCACTTGATGTCTGAGCTGGAAGGAGAGGTCAGAAGAGTCCTGCAAAGCCAGAGTCCTTTTCTACTCCTTTTCTCTGACACTGATGAATCCCATGAAAAAATAAGTAACATTTTCACCTCAGTAACGTTCAGGACATGCTTTTGCAGAGTGAGGCAAGAAACAGTTGCTCTCATAAGCTCCCAAGCTTCAACCATTTGATGTGTAAGAGTGACAGAACATCAGCATTCTGCAGTGATGTTTCCAAAGTTGAATCTCCAGGAAACAGATTTGAAATACGACAAGACACTAGGGATACAAAAAAAAAAAATTTTAGCTTGGAGTTTCTCTTAATGATGGAAGATAGATTGTTCCCTCTCGCTTTTTCATACATACAGAGTGATTTGGATGGTTTTGTTTTAAAAAAAAAAAAAAAAAGGAAAATACACTGGTGATATTCATTGTAAAATTCATTATTTGACATGGGTAAATTCTGTGTCCATTTAATATGCTTTGAGCGAGCAGGACTATGAGTAAGAGTGGTAGCTTCTGGGCATACTCCCAAGAGTTGTTAGAGTAGATAGGGGTTGCTTTACCTTCTATCTGTAATAAAGTGTTTGTTCCTTACAATAAGTGGGTCTATCACAGCACAGCTTAACTTCCTAACATCAAGGAGCAAGAATTATTTGAAAGTAACTATGCTAGGAATAATTTTGACTTTCACACTGAACTTGCTGTTTTCATACCAAAAAAGTACTCTTCTTTCTCACACCTTTCTGCTATTGACTATGCCATCATAGAATTAAGGCAGTAGTATTACAAAAGGCAGAAACAAGGTATGTTAGACAAAGGTCTAACCCAGGAACTAATAAACATACTAACTCACTAAAACTTAAGGCATATTCATTACTTCAAGCATGTTGAATAATTCAGTGACTTGTTTTTTCAAAGGATCCTGGATCTTGTGATTTCCATCTGCCTGATACTCTCCTTGAACAGTTAAGACTTTTGGGCCTGAGGCAGCTCAGGATGCAAGCGGGGGGAAAAAACTCTCACATATAATAATTCCAGCCTTTTAAGTTTTAGTCTCTGCTAAGGTCTTAAGAAGATTTATATAAAGCATACAAGTTGTTCCCAGTTCAGGTCCTTGGCAGCATACTTTAATATTAAAACTGCTCATTTTTATGGTTTATCAGCTGGGCTGAGAGGAGGGAAATAATGACTCACTTCTTAAACTCTGCTTCTGTCCTTCTCTGTCAGAATTATACCCAGCTCTGCAGTCTTCTCGAGAGTCATCTGCTTCATTTCTTGACAAACCTTAGCCTTGCATTATCTCCAGCTAATCCCCCGTCTTTCTTCTTTCACATATCCCTAATGCTCTTAGGAACCCTTCTCAATGTCACAAATCTCTCTAAGAGACACAAGTAGCCCACAGTGAGGACCCCGTTTTCATATTCATCCTTATCGTCAAAGGTGCCCAACTTCTAAACTAGCATTGTACTGACAGAGCTGTTAAGAGTTTTGAGTGGAGTTTTCACTTGCAAAAAGTTTGTTTAAAAAGGGATTTTAATAAAAATGTGATTGAGAACATTTTAAAACACAAACTAGGAGAAACAGCCATAAAATATTAATGTTTTGAGCCACTCCTTTTCACTGTTCAATGCCTCCAACGTAAGATTTCAATAGTTTATTCCAAACTCATTTGTATTGGAAAGATTATTGTTTATCAGTCGAGTTTTGGGTGGGCTTTTTTTTACATATTTCTTTTCCTTCACCTGCCCATCTTTTCTGCCCTTTTCAACTTAGAAGGTGCCAGCACATCGAACTTCCAACTAAATGTCATATGCATTTAATGGGAGAGTTCAGGTGACCTCACATGGAAAAGTGCTGCCACATAATGAGTCTTACCATTGATACTACATGTTATTCTAGTTTTTGGGCATTATCACCATCCTCTCTGGACTCAAAAAGTACCCCAATGGATTGCTGGTAAAGGAGTTATTAAGGAGTCCTTTTCCTTAGTTTTATTGGGTAAAACTTTTCCATATCTCTTGGCATAAAGATGCCTGTGTCGCCACTGTTTCTCTGCTGGACGTCTTTTCATGTAAAGCACATTTGAAATAACAGCTGGGTTGTTTGCTTTGTTTTTTGTTTTTGTTTGTTTGTTTAGTGCTATTTTAAACCTGGGCATTTTCTGAAACTGAACTGGTCTTGTAGCTAGGACAGATATGGTAAACTATATAATAAAATATTGATTTGCAATATAAGTTATTAACAAATAACTACTTCTATAGATACAGTCTACCATGCCAGACGCCAAGGCTTTTTTATTCTACTGGCCAGCTCCTCTACAGTGTGAAGCTGTGGGTTTCAGCATTCAGTTTCAGAAGTCAATAAATTCATATGCAAAAACCAATTCTTTAATTTTTAAGATACTTACTACCAAAAATATCTTTCAGAAGTTTCTACAAAACCTGATTTCCAGTCAAGACTCAAAATAGATGATATTCTAGATTGAGCTTGGTGCCCTTGATGTGTTTACCTGTTCTATCTTAAAGGAGTTGTGATTCAGAAATTTCCCTTTTACCTCAGTATTTAGTCTCCCATAGTCTGTCAGAGTTCATTCACCTACAGCACTTTTCCACACATTATCCTTAGGTTCAGTGTTGGGGTTTTTTTGGTTTTTGTTTGGTTGTTTGGTTGTTTTATGGTTTTTGTTTGTTTGTTTGTTTTTTGGGGGGAGGAGGGTATGTGTTGTTTTGTTTTTTGTTTTTCTTTATTTTTAAAAAATATAATGGAATTCAGTAGTTTGTCAGTTCTTGAAAAATAATTGTTCAGTTGTCTGTTAACTGAGAGGGAATTTTTTATCTCTCAGCATACTAGACTTACAGAGATAGTCTGTTGACAATGTACTTTTGAAGTAATGCATGCTCTCAGTGTTTTGCATTTGCCCCTTCTCGGCAGGCTGACTTCATATTTGTTTGTATCTGATTCTCCCTTGAAACTCTTTCCAAAGAAAAGTGGTATCTGGCAAAGCATTTCCATGTCTAAAGAGGTCATGAAACTGCGATCTGACAGCCACCATATTGCCAGATACTGGGAACAGAGCCAGTGTACTCACAGGCTAAAAGCAAAAATTTCTACAGCTTTTACTAAAGTGTAGAGTTGTGTATACAGGACTGTTGCAGAATTATATCCCTTGTGAACTGGGCACAGAGGTGAGTACATAACACTGTTATTTTAAATGAAGAAAAGCCTCACCCCATGCGTTTGATAATCTATTGCCAGCTCAGGATACTGAATGAGGGTGCCACAAGATATCACACAGTCTGCCAGTCCGTTGGGCTGCGTGACCAGACTACAAGAATCTCAAAACTTTTTCACTTCCAAGTGCTCAGCAATTTAGAAGAAGATCATATTTCTTTGTTTAATCAAATACATGGGTATCTGGATATGCATATATATTTTCTCCTTTCTCCATAAAAAATAAATAGGCCAGTCACTTTCAAGGGAAATTAGCATGCTTCTTCCTCCTGCTGCAAAAAGCTGTCTTCTCTCTTTCAGAAAGTTGCTTTCCTGTTTTTTTTTTTTTTTTTAAATGAGAATTTTCTTAAAAGAGTTCTATGATTTCCCTGTACCATACTGTCTTGGTTTTAGCTGGGACAGAATTAATTTTCTTTCCAGTAGCTGGTTCAGTGCTGTGTTTGGGATTTGGAATGAGAATAATGTTGATAACACATGGATATTTTAGTTGTTGCTGAGTAGTCAAGGATTTTTCAGCTTCTCAGGCTGTGCCACATGCACAAGAAGCTGGGATTGGGGCACAGCCAGGACAGCTGACCCAAACTGGCTGAAGGGATATTTGATACCATGTGATGTAACTCTCAGTACATATTTTGGGGGAGCTGGCTGAGGGAATTGCTGCTCTGGGGTGAGCTGAGCATTGATTACCAAGTGGTGAGTAATTGCACTGTGCATCACTTGTCTTGTATATTCTGTTATTATTGTTGTTATTATTGTCATTATTCCATCTTTCTTTGCTGTCCTGTTAAACTGCCTTTATTTCAGCCCAGAAGTTTTACTTCTTTTTTTCATTCTCTCTCCCATTCCACTGGGGAGGAGAGTAGTGAGTGGCTGTGTGATGCTTAGTTGCCAGCTGAAGTTAAACACATGCCATGTTCCTCATCACTCTTCTTAAAGCTATGAGATAATACAACAGTACCCTTATTAAAATAAACAGTCAATATTAGGAAAGAACATTCCTCTAGTAATTTGAACACAAACATTAATGCTCAGCTATTGCTAGCTGCCTGAAAGCCATATGATAAAATGTATACCACCAAAAATCAAAAATTTATTCTAAAGTGCCAGCAGAATACTGTCAAAGAAATATGTTTTTAGTAGCCTGGGAACCTCAAGATAAAAAAAGAAAATATTCTGTTGATTTTTGGAAATTTATCAGATCAAAACCTTGTATCAGCATATGTACAATGCATATCAGTACACAACTATCAAAGCCATAGGATGCTTTAATGATGCTCATAGGCCCAGCTGGGTAGTTGACTCTCTCATTTGTATTTAAGTTATCTCATTTGTTCAGAAAAATGAAAGATACTGCATCAGCTCCAAGCATGACTGAGCAGAAATAGTTATCCTGTGTACATTGTGCAGGACATAAGCAGCTATGTTGTAGACAGAGGAAAACAAAGTAAATTAGATGACTTGAGATGGCGATAAATTTGGCATGCAACATTCTTTTACATGCTACAAAGGGAATATGCCATGCTTTGTTATACACTATGCCACTATTATGTATCTGGGTACATCTATAACACTATAAATTATTTCCCATGTTTAATACATAGTTAAATGAACTTTCAGTTTGATTACACTTTAATTATATCAACATGGAGCTCAGAAACCTAAGTATACAAACTGTGAGACACTGGGGGACAGAGATCCACACACGTGATGCCAGCATGGGAGAGGTAAATTACAGAAACAGTTACTGTTGCAAGCTCTGAAGTTTGTATTTGGTCAATACCAATGTAGCAGATGATCCATAACAAGCTGTCTTTTATCTATAGGAACTTCTTTCACCTTTGCCTCCAGAAAAAGGACTGTATCTGCTTAGCATTACAAAACCCATGGAGAAAGACTGCTTGTACTACTTTCTGGAAGATTGATGTTGTATGCCGAGTCTGTCACATACCTGTTCATGTTAGATACCTTGGAGAAAGGACTGTTTCTTCCCTGATGTTTTGCGCTGCAGCAAGGTGATAATGGATGGAAAATCAAAACAGTAACAGACTTGGATGCAATGTCTTAAACATCTTCTGTGCTGTGGAAAGGATTTTGAGATCTGCCATATCAGAAGGTATAAAAGAACTGTTTGAATTTGGATAGGTACATCCTAATCAAGTTACAACTCCCAGTAGGGATTGTTTTGATCAAAAAAGGAGCAAAATCACAAGCTTCCAGGCAGGGTTAGCAAGAAGTCATTTTCCAAACACCCAGGAAACAGCAGTAGGATTGTTCTGTAGGAAACCCAGCATGGCAATAACTCCCCCACACATAGCGGAGAAATAAGGATGGAGAAAAGTGTTGTCTCTCTCTGCAGTAGCAGTCAGTGGTAGCTTGTCACTGACCCAGCTCAACTGGGAAGCATAGCACAACATTGCCCACACCTTTCTCTGTATGGGGAACTGGAAGTCTGCCACGGCAGGATGCTTTCTTCAACTCCCTGTTTTATGGTGCAACTCCACACATGTTCCTACTCCATGTGACTTACAAATAAAAGTAAGAATCTAGTCCTGATCAAAATTTATCCTCAGTTATCATTGTTTGCCTTTTTTTTTTTTTCCCTAAATGTTTGCATGGTCTTTTTAGTGTTTGGAATGTTAGCCAGTCTTTGGTATCATTTTACAGACATGATAGCTTTCCATCTTACTTCAACAGCCTGCAGGGAATCAGTGTTTTATCACCAGTGAGTTATATTTTAAGCTAGGTCTACTCTAAGCAAATTTCCTTGTAAGACATTTTGTCTAGGTGTATCTTGGTATATTCAAAATATATCCCATGCAATGCTTTCATCTAAGCACCTGTCTTTACCTGGAGAGGAGAGGGAATATCTTTATTGAGCCGTGTTTCCTCAGCCCATGAACACTTTGCCGTTCTGTCTGCAGCTCGACAGAGCACCAAGTAGGGAACACTGGTGGTGAGTGCATTACCCTTCATCATGTTTTGAGAGAGGAGCATCACTCAGGTGCATTCACTAAGGTCTCTCTGGAATTGATGACAAACCCTGCGTGGTCAGACGTAATGAGTGAATTAGAGGATCTGAACAGGCAGTACAGTTCTGAGATGCAGGGACTTGGCCCTGCCTCATTACAATTTGGTTGAGAATCGCCTCTGATGCAAAGTAATTCATTTTCAGGTTCATGTCTACACTACTTGACAGCTTTCTCCTGTTTTCTTCAGAAATGGCTTGACTGAGAGGGACAAATGCCACTTGATAGTGGCAAGCAGTTGTTTATTGGTAGCAGTTTCTACAGAAATGTTATCTCTTTCCTCTGATTTTCTTCGCGTGCATTGGATGAAGAGTTGATCAAAGGTCAGGCACAGCAATCATTTGTCATGCAGACAGACCTGATAAGTCAGTACAAAAAAATGGTGGAGGCATTCAAGTTGTGGTTTGATAACAGAATTCTGAGAACATGAGATTAATCACCATGGTCCTTTGACAGCAAGGAAGGTTTCAGACTTGCTCTTGTTTCTTCAGTGCTTGTGCTCGTCTCTACAATCAAGTACTAAAATTCAGATCTTTGGTTTTTAAATTCTGACTTATTAATTGGAAAATACTCAAGTCAGAACCTATCAGTACTGATTTACATCTTTATCTAGCCTTCTTCCTTTTAAAAGGGATTTCACTCTTTCATCTTTGGAGACAAAAATGAAAGTTAATTTACTACCTGAATAAATTTAGAAGGTTTAATCTTTAATGGCACCTCAAACCAGGATGTATGCAAAGATTTTATGGCAAGCTAAACCAGCTTTTCATCAAGAGAAAGCTCTGTCTACATAACTACACTTAAAGCATAGGATTGACATTACATGCATTTTGCCAGGGAAAGAATACAGTCTTTTTTTACCAATTACCATGATAGTGTTCTGCAGCTGACAGGCTAGTGGACAAAAACACAAACATTATTACTTGGTTGAATTAGCTGGTCACTGTTTTCAGTTACTTCTACCTAAATAAAGGAACAGCTAGAAGCCCTCTTCGTTGTCACTTTGACAATAGCTAGATCAACAAAAAGTCGCTGTTTAACTAGACTTCATGAAGATATATTTTGACTATGTGGTTTAAGGGATTTCCTAAGACCCTGTTAAAAACAATCAGGGCACACCTTTGACTTCATTGACATTAGGCATCAGATAGCCAGAGACAGAACTATCATAGAAGGAACAGTGAAAAAGACATGAAGATAGCCACAAAAACCACACTCAACCTGAGAAAGAAGACTGTAAAAATACTTTTATTAAAATTGAGAGTAGCTTGCACTGGGGAAAAAGAAACTTCTGGTTTTGTTTCTTGTTTTTCCTTTCTAACTTCTACAGTGAGGTGGAGAAAAGTGGTCATATCTATGTTCCCTGTAACAGATAGGAGGACTGTATCAAAGTGGCACCTCATCAATTTCGCTGTCTAATGGAAACCGCACAAGAACTGAACTTTGGCTAATGGCTGGAGTCAGAAGAGGTAGAGCTAGATATATTCACATCCTGCACACTTGCTATAGCACAGAGACAGATGGCCAGAACGTACTGTCTAGGGCAGGGGTGTCAAGTGTATTTTCTTTGGGGGCCACATCAGCCTCACGGTTGCCTTCAAAGGGCCGAATGTAATTTTGGGACTATATAAATGTAGGAGTAGTTAAAATTACATTTGGCCCTTTGAAGGCAACCGTGAGGCTGATGTGGCCCATGACAAAAATGAGTTTGACAATCCTGGTCTAGGGTAATGTCATTCGGTTTCCCTTCTCTTAATTAACAGTGAGGAGAAAGGTATGCATTCAGCATCAAATTCCTTCCACATCACTTCTTTTTTTTTCCTGTTTGTTTGGGACAAATTATAGAAAGTTTGCAGCAGGAAAGTCCAAAGACCTGTATTTAACAAGCATAAAATAATTTTTTCAGCAACAGTAAGCCAAGAGTTCCAGGCACCAAGGTCTCTAGGGCTTTCATGTCTTTAGCTGTCTTTGAGCTTTAATGAATGGTTACAGAGCAGGGAGCCTGGGAAATAACTAATTTTGGAGCCTCTGAGCTTCAGACACAAGCCAGGGAGAAAAGGAAGCAGGTTCAGAGGCATTGCTGTGGAAATTCAGAGGTTCCTAGTGACAGCTGAACTTGGGGGACACTTAAGCACTACCATGGCCTCTCAGACTGTGGTCATGAGTGGGGCTGGGCTGCACTGGAGGATACTTGCTCCATTTAAGAAGAACCAGCTGATGTAAACTGTCTGCAGGAAACCACGGTAAGGCACAGGAAAGTCTCACATTTGATTCAGGGGCTGGTTACCTTTGTCCCACTTTTGCTCAGACTTCAGTTTGGAAGTCCAAAGGACAAAGGAACATTAAGTCTATCTAGCAGTAAGATTGTAATTGAAATACGCTTATGGTGTCTTTTAACATTTGGCCACCAAATGCTCACTGAGTTATTCAAAGCAACATAAAATTTGTTCTTAGATCAAGTGATTTTTACTGCTGAACAAACACATATGGATTCACAATCTTCTGTTTCAAGCTTGGTCCCTACATACAACATTCATACAGTGATTTAAGCTTCCAGCTCTAAGTAATTGTCAAAACATTAAAATGCATTTCCCTTCATTGTCTTTATTTATTAAAAGGCATTTGAAAGATCTTTTTTTTCTGTTCCTTTCCCAAATACACATTTATTTGATGGGAGACTATTGGATACAAAACCAGCCCCGACAAATATGATTATTAGCTGCAGCTGATGTACTTATTTCTTAGTACATGTTGGGCACCTATTCCTTAGCTCCTAATTAAATTTTTCATTTAATTCCCTACTTGTATCACTTTTCTGGTTGGAACACACTTTTTTCTTTCTTTTATTTTTCAAATAAGCCATATTATTTTCCGAGAACAGGCTAGGTGCTCTTTTTCTTAAAAATGGTAACATGTATTTTGCAAAATACAGCAAAATATCCTTGGTGAAGTGATTATATTCCCAGAATACTAAGGCTTATCAGGCAGCCCATATTACGTATACACACACATACAGAACTCAAAAGAAAGCAATATACAAGTCTGCTTGAAAACTAATTTGGAAGGCAAACCTCTTTCTGTACTGCTTTCTTGATAAGTTGGGGTGTTTTTTTAGCTTAAAAATCAGACTGATTGCATACACATCTTCTTTGAGCAACATAGCCAATAGTTTTATACAGATTTATTCAATCCATAAATTTTTGTAGAGGTCCATTATTTTGCATTAATACATATTCTGTTTAGTTTTGCTTTACCACCAGGTGGTGCTCTCAACATGCAGTAGACAGCCAATCCCCGAAACATGCTAATTTCCTGCTCCTTAATTAATGACAAGCAAAAGTTATTTCAAATGCATGCGTTCTATAAGGTTATTATGACAACTAAATGAAAATTGCATTCCCCTCCCTACAGCTGCAAAGAGGCATGAGGAGGGAAGGTTTCGTTGGATCACTCTGACAGTTATTTCATGAAAAAGTGTATTTTGCTGATAAATAAATTTTTTTCCTCCCTTCAAACATGCATATATTTCTGCCTTGAAGACATGAGATGATCAAGAACATTGTTTTCATGTAATGCCTTTCCAGGTATTTCACAGCCATCTGGCCATCACCGCTGCATTTTGCATTTCTCCTTGTTGTCTTCAGCATACAAACCTGTACACTCCTACAGACTGTAGAGCTGAGCAGCCTTCTCCTCTGATACTCAGGGTATTTGTAGTTAGGGACCTGCCTTATATGAAAAGAATATCAGTAAAGGTAACAGAAATTCTGTTATGCAAAGAATTTTAAGGATTTTAAGTTTTTCACATTTCTTTTTTGTTCCAGTACCAAGAAAGCCATCCAGTTTTGAAGTTATCTGAAGAACCCACCCACAGTTTTTAAAAATCCAAAATAAAATCATTTTAGGTAGATCGAACCATTTCTTTTCCAAGAAACCAAAATGCACACTGGGTTTCAACTAATATTCTGTAAAGCAAGTTGAAAGTAAAGGTTATTTTTACTAAAATACCTTTAGTGTTATTATCTTTAAGAGCAAGCCAAAACAGAATGTTTTAACAGCATTGGGGAAAATATAGAAATAGTCATGGAAGAATAGATTCACTCTATTAATATTTTTGTCAGCTGACAAAGTAGAAAACATTATTAAGAAGTAATGTTTAGTATTCTTTTTGGTCAAATGTCTTTATTCTTTTAATGTGTCATTTTATATTTATGCTGAGAAGAGTCTACTGTAAATTACACTTTAGATGGCACCAGATATGTACCTACAGCATAGGCACTATTCAGTGTTTGCTTTGAGGGAGGTGGACTAGGGACGCTCCAGCCTAGCTCCTCACTTCATTAGTCTTCCATTTATTGTCAAGTTCTGCTCATTTGTGACCATACAAGAGTACTACTGGAAAAACAGTCTTTCTTACGGCTTTAAAATACGTTCTTCACTGGTGAACTTAATGTTCACGTCTCAAAGATAATAACACGTGTTGTAAAATACTTCTGAGATCCACGATAATTTTTCACATGCGTAAAATGTCTACCTTGAATCAACACAGTTAATGATAAATCTATGTTGACATTAGGTAACAAATTATGTGTAACTGAAGGTTTTAAACAATTTTGTATGTACATCTAATGACAGAAATGTGACAGCTTTCTTTTTGTCCTGTGTCTTTATCACAATTTCTAGTGAAAACACACCAACTCTTATTTTTTAAAGTTGCCATGTAATTCCAGTCTGGCAACTTAATGTCATTCATACAGCATCATTCAGGGCTGCTGAATCAGCAGAGGCAACACTTGATATAATATGTATGCTGAAGCTTGAGGGTGCACAGAAGATGTGAGAGCTTCATACCCTGAAAAATAATCACTGGAAAAACAGCATGTAAACTGCAGGCTGGAAACATATTTTCTTTTGGGCTATTTGCCCAAAACAGGCATCAAACAATAATACGGAATATAGTGTATTAAAGTGTTTATTACTTGAAGTTTATATTTACTTTTAAGAATATAATATTTACACTCAGTTTCACAGCTTTGTTTTGTTTCTTCTTTTCCTCTTCCACTTCCTGTGATTTAAAATAGCAGACTTTATTAGAGTGGAAAAAGAACCCTGCCACATTTTTCTCTTTAACAATAATATCATTCTCTTTCTAATTATGATTCTTTTTCTTACAGCACTTTCAGAGAAATTACGCACATGGGACAAAATGCTTTAAAGTAGCAAAGAACTCCTTAAAAATGTAAGCAGAAAATGACACAAGGTTCTAGCGGGACCCAAGTGATTCACGGTCCTTGTCTTAGCCTTCATGTTGGTGTGAGTTTCCTCCTTCACAAGGCTGCAGAGAACCTGCATGTGCGTGCTGGTGGCCACAGGCACACCTGGAGTGTGACAATACTGCCTGAGTTACCTTCATGATCAGGAATCAAGATGGGTCTGAGAGAAATGAGTTATTTTAACTGTCACCCATTTCTCATATCAAGCCACTAACATCTAAATAGTGGTCATCTTCTCACTTCTTAATTCTCCTTATCAGTATCACCCCACCCGATCTTCTATCTCCCGTACGTGAAGCTTTCTTCTCCAAGACTCCATCTGCACAGTTCTGCATTCCCTGTCTGAAAACTTCCCATTCCCCTCTGATAGAAGTTACTTAATTCTTGCCTCTTCTTTGTCATCTCTTGATTTTTAAGAGCTTGTGGTTGGGGGACCAGGATCCCTTAATAACCATTGAATTGCATCTACACTCTAAACCTGAGTATGTGCATATTCCTTCCTAATGGCTGGCTCTAACAGTAGTTTGTCAGTCTATTGCTCTTTATAAGAAGTATTTTATTGAAAAGAGGGTTGAGAAGGGGAAAAAAAATAATATCTGTTGAACAACTCTGGAGTCAACACGTAGGAAATCAAGACAACAAAAAAAGTATTAGAAGTATTGCGAGGGAGGAAGAAAGAGACCACAAACAATCTGAATAGATTTCTGCGTTATCTTTTTCGTGTTCACTAGACCATACTAATAAATGCTGTTCAAAGACTAAGTGTGAATTCATTTTCTGGGCAAACTATTGCCACTAAGACAGGCAGAAACAAAGATTGCCTGACAACTGCGAGCACTTTCATAACAGATGCAGTAAGGAGAAGAGAAGCTCTCTTTTGCAAGTAAGTACAAAAGCTAAATTAATTGGATAGAAACTAGCAAGATAACTGCAGACCTGTTCACATTCACAACAACAAACCCCCCAGCAGAGTATAAATGTGTACATTGGGCCTTGCTGACAATGCCAGTCGTGTCCTTTGCAGCCCTGTTTCACAGAGCACACCACGATTTCTACCATAGTGCAGCCGTGTTAATTCTAACACACACATATGGAGAAACACAACCTCCCCTTCCTTTCCTCAGTTTGCCTGATTAATTCTCTGCCACCTCCACATATGTGTGTTCTGCATGAGACTTTGGCATGTAGTGGATATCTATCATGCATCCCAAGGCACAAAGACTATTGATACCTCTTATTTTCAACACAGAAGCTTATACCGGTTAATAACTGCCCAGTCTTTTAAAACAAAAGAGGACAATACTAGACCATTTTGCTTGAAATCAACTCACTTTTACCTCAGTCAACCTCAGAAACTGTTATGGCTTATTTGACTTACTGAATCCCCAAAATGTAGTGCTTTATATGAGTGTGAAGCTTTATGGACTGTCATAATTATTATGATCTCAGTATAACTGTGTGTTCAATTAGTCACTGAAAATCTATCTATATAAATGTTTGAAGAGGTATTTCCAGTGGGCTTGATGGAAAAGTACTTCCCTCTGCCTGAAGCTCCTTGAAGAGGTTAATTACCAGAGTGTCTCACCTCAGTCAAAAGCCAGTAATGAGCTCTCCCAGTTATATATTTGTACTAGATTCCATGAGCTACAAGATTCAGGATTTTACCCTAAATATCAAACCCTGATACTCTTCACATTGAAAAATGCTCACCAATAGAGGAGGAGGAGACACAGTTCTCTCTCCCTGTAGCAGGGAGTCAAACCCAGAAGAAACACAGGAGATAGATAGTCTAACAGGGAAATACTGATACTACCAAAGAAAAATGACACTTTTTTTCAAAAAAATTAAAATTTACAAGTATGATAACTTCATACCACCCATGGAAAAAAAGAATGCATTTTGAGGCAAAAAATTAAATCCAGCTATAAAATCTCTGCCATGGAGATGCATATTATAGGTACCAAAAGATACACTCTATTGCATGGCTAACAAGTAAGTTGCCTAAAAAGGAGAGAGACATTTACAATTATTTTAATTCTCAGTGAAAGCAGATCATGTAACATCACCTTTTATAAACATTTGTAGCTGTTGTCTGTTTTGGATGTTGTAAATCAGTTATGCTGCTTGCATTTTACTTTAGTCTGGCTAGAGATAAGAGAAATTTCCATTTAACTGAGTAGTAACAAGATACCTGCTATCCAAGACATCAATAAACCAGGCACCAGGATGCTTTGAAGTATTCTGGTTCCTCAGCACATTCTCTAGAGTTTTCAGGAGTCATATAATCGATTCCTCTAGAAGCTGCACAGGGCAGGAGAAGAGATCACTTTACAGGGGTGAAGAGGGGAAGAAGGAGGAGAGATGTCTTCCAGTTGCAGGTGGTAATCAAGGCCCTCCAGTACACAGCAAGATGTTGGGTGGTGTGCTGAAAACAACCTGACCCAGGGAGCATGGCCAGCACATCTCTCCAGGCTTTTCTGTTCATCATCATGTCAAGAACAGCTCACAGTGTGAAAAGGAGACTATATGACGTCATTTGTTGAGAACTTAAAAAAAAAAAAAAAAAAAAAAAGAACATAACCAGCAGTGGACAAAACATGGAAAACTGTGTGTGAAATATCAAGTTATTTGTGAGATTCTTGTGACAGAGAGGATGAGAAGAAATAAAACAAAGAAGCAAGAGCAAAAAAAGCTGCTTGATTTTACCAGTGAAAATTGTTATTAGTTTTAAATGCTGCAAGACTAGGACTGTAAACTGAGCTACTCTTTATACCTGTAGTATATATACTGATAAACCTAAAAGGAGCCTTGTGATCTTACTAGCAGATGACAGCTCAGAAAAGAGCCATCCTGTCTTCAAATCACAGCCACTGACTGACTGGAAACAGAAAATGGAAAAGCAACCTGCAATGTTTGGGTGATTAAATGCCTTCACAGAGCTGAGATAAAAACTGCTGAATTCTCATACTATATTTTTTTGACCTTTATGAAACAGCCACACTGTGGTGAAAGACAACTTCGTATCTTCTCAGACTAACAAACAGATTAGCTTTATTTGCTCAAGAGAATATATTTACATGCCAGTATGCCAGTACAGAACATTTGACAACAGCTGAACTAACACATGCAGCAAAGTTTGGCAGCCGAAGGGTGAATAATTCATTAGCAAAGATGAAGGGAAAAATTTTACTTTTTGTTGTTGTTGTTGTTGCCAAATAAAGCCAGATGGTCGTAACAATATTGTTTATGAAATTGGATATTTTTCTTTACTAATTCAACTTTTTGTGTGTAATTCTCTTTTATTAGAAATTTGGAGGGGACACAATCAAAATAACCTTTTGCTGTAAAAAGAAGGATATTAAGTTCCAGATGATTTCTAATGGTAGCTCACAAAAAGCTGATATTTTGGTTCTATAACTATATATATCTATAGAAAAAGGTGCAAATAAAACCAAAATTAATCTAAGTCTATGAAGTACAGCCAGTAAAAATAGTTTACTCCTGCAGTTCTCTGGATTATCAAAAGTAAACCCCATACTTAATCTAGCAAAAGCTAGAGAGTACCCGGCATAAAGGTTTTTTGAAATCTATTCTTCTGATAGTGTCAAGGGCCATTTTGGTCTTGTTGAAGTGCAACTGGCCACACATTTTGTGCAGCTTGAAAGAAATAAGAGAAAGCTTTACCCACATTTAGAAGTATCAAACAGTCCCAAGTACCTCTTCTGTTGTAGCCAAGGCCCCGAAAAGTACCATGAGGAATACTAAAGAGGTAAAACTTCTCTTGATGCATGTTGTGGAATTAATCTATCACACATTGACTTTAGAGCTGGATGTGATTTTATCTGTATGAACACTGTGAAGCAATTTAGAGGGACATTGACCCAAATCATAGGTCCAGCTGAGGTTTCTTGAGGCTTTTTTTATACCTACATACCATGCTGCTGGGTTTTAGTCCTTCAGCTGCCTGGACCAGGCATGTGTTGGAACCTGCCTGTGTTCCATCACAGCTCCTCACCTGAGCTTCCATCTGTCCCAGCACAACGTTATTGACGATGCCAGCAGAAACAGTGGGAGACAAAGCACATCTCTTCCTGAATGGAAGAGACCAGACACCAGGAATGTACAGTCACAGTTATCAGCAGCTTTCTCATCCCACAAGACATTCTCTTACTGACTGGGGCTTCTTATTTTACTATATGTCCTGACTGCACTGTATCTACATTGTTACAAATGCAGTACTCTCTTTAGATTTGTGTAACTTGCAGGATTTATCCTCTCTTGGAACTGAAAAATATATTTAAAATGTTCTTAAGTTGCCTGTTTCCAGCAGATCATACATGCCCACTACTCCAAGCAGGCTTCTTGGACCAACTCTTTTTCACTCATTCAGCTTTTTGGGGGTAATTTTCAGATAATAACTATACTTTTCAGAGGCTTGGGTGATATAACTGTGAAAGATGTAAGGACACACCCAAGGAGCTGAAGTGGTCTGAACTGGCAGAGCATACGCTGAATTCAAGCCTCCTACATTTCATGAGACCATGCTGGGAGGGGCTTCCACTCTTTCGCCTGCCATACCTTGTACATCAAGGAGAAGCACTATATGGCCTGTGTGTTTCCATGGTAAGATGAAAATGCTACCAGATAGATATCTAAGGCTCTCTCAAAAATACTTCTAGAAGGACTCAAAACTTATAGGAGTGTAAAAGAGATTATAACATTGCCAGAAATTTCCCTTCTCTCCTATGTGAGGACACCACTTACATCAGCCTGTACCACATGCAGCACATAAAGGGAAGGTAGTTGGTTTTTAAGGGCAGCATGGGCACAGCACCCAAACCAACAAAAGCCTGGATCCTCCTGAGACTGGAGCAGGCTTAAGGTTTGGAGTCCTCTTGAATATAAAGCATACTTGCCTTCACTTTGAAAAAAAACAGTTCAGTGAAGAAACAAATCATATTGCCAGAGCCACAAGAACCACTAAATTTACACCTTATTTATTGCAATAGCTGCAAATACCCTCAATATGAAGTACATCATCTTTATTCCAAGATATTTTGAACACTTTTGCTTCACTTTGAAAGTGCCAATATTCTGAATCTCTGGCCATGCAAGGAAAGAGACGTTTACGTAGTTAAACTCCCCACATAAAAACCTCTGTAGATTTGAATGGTATATTAGAGGCAATGTTACAGGTAGCAGAGCTTGTTAAAACATAAAAGCTTTTGCCTAAAAGGGAGCTCTGATGAAATATCCTTTCATCTTCAAATCACACATAGATAGATAGATAGATAGATAGATAGAGTGAGTGAGTGAGTGAGTGAGTGAGTGAGTGAGTGAGTGAGTGAGTGAGTGAGTGAGTAATAGTTTTCCAGGAACAGAATCATTAAAACAAGTGGGGTTTTGAACAGTTTAAGGTACCTATTATTAAGAGTTTTAAGAAATCTGAGTTCCCTAAGTAGGTTTGGTAATCAACTTTTGTGACAATAGTCTAAAAATAACCTCTTCTCATGTAACATTCAGATTTTGTTGAACTGACGTTTTCTAGTGAAATACCATTCTTTCAGAGTTTTCAGTTGACACTCTGAAATAGCTCTATCAGATCCTGCATGTGTGGCTTAAAAAGCAAAGCATGCCGTGCTGAGCTATTGTTCGATTTTCTTTCTTGTGAAGCAGCTGCTGAACTTTCCCTCTTTATTAATACTACAATCTGTGCAAGGGAGGTTGAAGGATTTGGTGGTGCTTCCTTTAGTATAACTCAAATGCCATTCCTATTTTGGGGTGTGGGTGTACTTTCTTAAAAAGGCTGCAATATCCATGTAAGCCAAGCAGAATCACTGTGGAAATACATAATTGCATTCTTTTCATGAGGGACTTCATGGTACTTCACTTTGGATGCTGACTGTATCTGGGTGCCCCAGTCACCAGTGACAGAGAAGGTGCCATTCCAGAGGATGGCTCAGAGCCAAACCTAATGCAAGTGCTTGCCATTGCTTGTCCTTCACTCACTGCAGTGGGAGTCAAGGGAAACAAGACAGATCGCATTATCTGGCTTGTTAGGTACCTAAACTTGGACAGTGTGAATGCTAGCATTGTAAAAACTCAGTTAAGGGGCAATTACTCTCTCCAAATAGTTCTGGAGCTCCATGCTAAGACTTTGGTACCACCTTGTGAAAGTCTAGGTTTTATGATTGTCTAATTGTTAAGGACGGTTTCCAGGACAGAGTGGAAGAGAGGCTAAACAAGTTTTCAATGTATATCTTCTGTGATGTAAACAAGCTTTCCCTTTCTTCCCTTTGGTAGGAACAGAATAGTATTTTCATCCTTCCCAAAAGCCCCTCCCTTTCTTCCTTCCCTCTCCTGATGGTTACCACTTGCTAGTGAGAAACTTTTCTCCTTTGTCTCATATAACCAGTGTCTGAACCACTCCTTACCACTAAGTAGAACTTCACCCTTGAGACCTTTGGGATCCAAGTTCATATTAGGATGCCTGGCACAGTGAAAGGATAACAGCATGCTTACATACAAATAAGATGCCAGAATGATTTTGGGGTAAATGCAGAGATTTTGTGACACTAGTCAGATTGAAATAAGTGACTAAAACAAAACCAACCCTCTTGATCTCAGTTGAATTCAGGGTAGTTTCTCTATTCTATTCAAATGATTTTCAAGGAAAGCTGAATGAGTAGTGTTTTCATACTGTCTCTACAATTGTCTAAGACGTCATGGCCATGGATTTTGCCTTCCATTAATAGAATTATAGTGCAGGTGAAATTTGCTCTTATGCTCACTTTAATAAGGCTTCTGTTGAGCGTGAATTCATCTGGAGGATTATCAACACTAAAACCAGCTTCAAGCAGTGGATCATCTCATATCTCAGATCCTGATTTCCAGGCTCAGAGTTCTCTCAACAAAACAGCCAAACATAGTGTCAAAGACACCCTGAGAATGATCTTTGCTGGTTGTTACTTTCATCTCTTTGCCTGCACTCACCTGACAATGAATTAGCTTTTCATTCAGTGGATGCACCAGCAGCAAAGTCATCTTGAATGTCCCTACCTTGTACATATCCCTCTGTTCCAGCTGCTCATCTCTACCTGCGCACCACTGTTTCTCTCTTCTGTGACTGTACAACAGAATTTTGCCGCTGGGAAGAATACACAGAGCTACAGTCTCACTATAATTGAAAAAAGCACAGTGCTGGCTGCAGTATCTGGTCTTGTCAGTATGCAAACGCATTTCCATCAATGAACATTCTTCTTCCAACTAGCTGTTAAAAGGGACAGATTTCACAGAATTACAGAATCACAGAATGTTATGGATTGGAAGGGACCTCAAATTATCATCTAGTCCAATCCCCCCACAAGAGCAGGAACACCTAGATGAGGTTACACAGGAAGGCATCCAGTCAGGTTTTGAATGTCTCCAGAGAAGCAGACTCCAGAACCTACCTGGGCAGCCTGTTACAGTCCACCAGGACCTCCAGGTTCCTTTCCCTTACATTGCTCTCTAACACGTCGTTCCCTAACTTATACTGGAACCTGGGGTTTTTCCTGCCCAGATGCAAGACTCTACACTTGCCCTTGTTATATTTCATCAAATTTTCCTCCGTCCAACTCTCCAGCCCGTCCAGGTCTCGCTGGATGGCAGCACAGCCTTCTGGCGTGTCAGCCACTCCTCCTGGCTTGGTGTCATCAGTAAACTTGCTGACAGTGCACTCTATTCCCTCATCCAAGTTGTTGATGAATATACTGAGTAATACTGGTCCCAGTACTGACCCTTGAAGCACTCCACTAGATACAGGCCTCCAACTAGACTCTGCCCCATTGACCACGACTCTCTGGCTTATTTCCTTGAGCCAGTTCCCAGTCCACCTCACTACACGATCATCCAGTCTACACTTCCTCAGTTTAGCTGTGAGGATGCTGTGGGAGACTGTGGAAAATGCTTTACTGAAGTAAAGGTAGATCACATCCACTGCTTTCCCATTATCCATCCACCTTGTTATGTCCTCATAAAGGCAATGAGGTTGGTCAAGCACGACTTCCCCTTGGTGAAGCCATGTTGACTGCCCCTAATGACCCTCTTATCCTTGATATGCCTTGAGATGGCACCAAGGATAAGTTGTTCCATCACTTTCCAGGGATGGAGGTGAGGCTGACTAGTCTATAGTCACCCGAATACTTCTTCTTGCCCTTTTTGAAGACTGGAGTGACATTTTCTTTCCTCCACTCCTCAGGCACCTCTCCCATTTCCCTTGACTTAGCAAAGATGATAGAGAGTGACATTCAGTAACTCTGCCTTCTCTGTATCTTCTGTCACCAGGGCACCCACCCCATTCACCAGTGGGCCTACATTGCCTCTGGTGTTAGTTTTATCTGCCATGTATTTGAAGAAACTCTTTCTGTTGTCCTTGACCTCTCTTTCAAGGTTTAATTCTAAGGAGGTCTTACCTTTCCTAGTTGCCTCCCTACATCCTCTGACAACAGCCTTATATTCTTCCCAAGTGGCCAGCCCCTCCTTCCATGATCTGTAAACTCTCCTCTGTGGAGGGGTTTCGTTAGAAGGAGATACATTGTTGAATTAGTCAGGCCCAAAGGAATCTCAAGGCCACTTCAAGAAGCTGAGAACAGAATCTGCTGTGAGAAAGAGGGGCGTTTCTTCATTAGCAGGGCCTCAACATGGCATGAGTTGTCGGACCTATCATTGGTGGGGCTCCAGCGTGTGGACTGCCCATGATGTTCATTTAGCGAATCCATGCCTGGAGCGTGGATTCGTGATTAGAGAATAGTTGCGTATATAAGGAGACATGTTTCTGTAATAAATGGCTTTGCGTGATTCACATTGAATCGGAGTGCTGAGTCCTTTATCGTTCCAACACTCCTCTTCCATTTGAGTTTGCCCAGCATTTCCTTGTTTAACCAAGCAGGTCTCCTGGCTTCCTTCCTTGACTTCCTACATGTTGGGATGCTCTGATCTTGAGCTTGGAAGAAGCAGTCCCTGAATTTAAATCAACTATCTTGGGCCCCTTTACCTTCAAGTACCCTTACCCATGGCATTTCCCCTAGCAGTTGCTTGAAAAGGTCAAAGTTGGCCCTACTGAAGTCCAAGGTTGTGATTCTGATTGGTGTTCTGTTCCCATCACATGAGATCCTGAACTCCACCATCTTATGGTCGCTGCAGTCAAGACAGCCATCAATCTTTACTGCTTCAAACAGACCCTCCTTGTTAGTGAGGATGAGATCCAGCACTGCTCGTCTCCTAGTTGGCACATCCACTATTTGCATCAGGAAGATATTGTCATCAATGCACTGGAGGAATCTGGACCACGGCTGGCTGGCTAAGTAGTCCTACCAGCAAACATCAGAGAAGTTAAAATCCTCCACGACAATCAGGACCTGTGACTGTGAGGCTGCCTGTAGAAGGCTTCATCAACTTCCTCACCCTGATCTGGTGGCCTGTAATGGACACCCACAACAGTATCACCCTGTCGAGGTTTTGATTGCGGGGTGACAATAAAACCCTGGCAGATGTATTGTTAACCTCCTTTCTCCCCCTTTCCCCTTCAGCCCCTTCCTCTCCCCCCTTCCCACTATGGGCAGGCGATCGGGAGGGAAAGAAGGACAGAGAGAAGAGAGCTGGAAAAATTAAAAATGTTTTACTAATGCTACTAATAAGAATAGAGAAATTTATACAAAATATACAAAACCAATCTTGAAAGTCCCAGTAACTGCAGAGCTGGCACCCAAAGTCCTGGATTGGACACCCCAGCCAGCCGGAGCTGGATTCAGTCTCTCACTGGGACTCAGTTCGCAGGGACAACTAGCAAGGTCCTCTCCTAATGTCGGCTATAAGGAAAAGGGATGAGATCCTTGTGATATCCCACTTTTATATGAAGTATTCACGTGAATGGGATGTTATTCTCAGTTGGCCAGTTTTCTGGTCACCTGTTTCTCGTTGCCCCTCTTGTGAGATGTGCATCAATTGTTATCAGTAACCTCGCATTCCATTGCTATGTTTACCAAAACATGTATCTGGTTTTCCAGGAAAAAAGCAGCTAATATGAATGCTTTAGCTGACAGGCAAATTGACTAAAAGAGAAAATTGTTTTTAACAAAACCATGGCACACCCCTGCCAGCCTGCCCCTTAATTCTCACCCATAGACTCTCAACTCACTCCTCATCCAGCCCTGGACAATACTCAATACATTGTAGTTGCTCTCTCATGTACAGAGCAACTCCACCACCTCACCTTGCTAGCCTGTCTTTCCTGAGAAGGACATAGCCATCCATGACCACATTTCAGTCATGTGTGCTGTCCCACCATGTCTCTGTAATTGCCACAAGATCATAATCTCCTGCCCGAACACAGGTTTCTAACTTCTCCTGTTTATTCCCCATGCTGCCTGCATTGGTGTACAGGCATTTCAGGGAGTGAGCTGAGCACACTGATTTCACCCTAAGGGGATGGGAGGCCTCCCAGTCTTCATCAATTCTAGAGTGCTGGCCCACTGGTGCAAGTACAGCTACAACCCCATCCCCCTTTGAGTCCAGTTTAAAGCTCTCCAAATGAGCCCTGCTAACTCCTGCCCCAGCATCATTTTGCCCTTGTCAGAGAAACCATTCCCACACATCACTGTCTGGACTGGTGTTTTATAAAACCAGCTGTTATCAAATAATCCAAAGCCCTGCCTGTAGCACCAGTCTTGTAGCCAATCAGTTATGGGCTGAATTCTTCTATTCCTTCCCACATTGGCACCTAAAAATGGAAGGAGAGAAGACAAAATACCTTGTCCCTCAGACTCTATCACCAACCATCCCAAGGCTTTGAAATCTTTCCTCATTCCCCTCAGACTGTGGGATGCAGCTTCCTCCCCATCTGTCTGGAAGATCAGCAGTGGGTAGTAGTCTGTTGGGTGCACCAGGTTGGGGAGTGCCCTGGTGATATCCCTGATCTGGGCTCCAGGTAGACTGCACGCTTCCTTATGATGAGGGTCAATTCTGCATATTGGCCACTCTGTCCCTCTCAGAAGGGAATCACTTACTACAATTACCCTTCTTTCTTTCTTATCGGAGGCAGCCTTGAGGTGCAGAGTCAAACGCCTCTTCCTATGTGACCTCGTAGGTGGGCCTTGCTCCACATTCTCACCTACCTCTCCTTCAAGATCCAGGGCCTGAAACCTATTACAGAGGGCATCTAGGAAGCAAAGCAGGTAGAGAGGGTGGTTGCCCGCAACACTGAACTGGAACTTACTTCCAGCCCTCCTCATCTTTTCGATCCCTTGCCCCTGCCCAACAGCGACAGGGCAAGGGTTCTCTTGGGTCTCCCCACTCTGCCAGACAGGGTGGGGGGTCCATCACCTTTTGGGGGATATCTCCCTGGGGCCTTTCTGACTGGCACTCCAGGGAGTTACTCCACCAGTCAATCTCCTTCTCACACTCCCTGATGGTCCTCATTCTCTCAACCTCCTCCTTATGTTCCACCACCGTGCTGAGCAGATCTTGCACCTGCTCACACCTCACGCAGCTGGAATGCCGGCCTCCCTCCCCCAGCAGCATCAGGCTCTGGTATTCCCCGCAGCCAGAGACCTGAACAGCCACGATTCGGGGTAGGTGCTCCGTCTGGGTCTTTTTGTGATAAGCTCTCTGTCTAGAGGATACCATGGTAAGCTGCAGTAAAGGACACCGGCAATAGGTGGGACGATCTGACAACCTCTGCACCCTGCTGCATGAGCTACCACACTCACTGTTGCAGCACAGTGTGGGTGGTACTCACTCGCTTCACACACAGGTCGCCCCTCCCAGCACCTGATGGGCAGATTTCTGAACTCTTTAGGTTAAAATCAAACTGTATTAGGCAACGTGTACAGTGAAGATTAGTTTTATGTAACATACACGAGGAAAATTACCAAAGTTGATCACTAACTCTGTTTAGAAGATATTTCTGCAGACAAACATTTTTGGAGATGAAGAATATCTGCATGAGGGCACTCCAAAGCCTGCTTGATGGAATTAGGGAAGGGCAGTTCTCATTCCTAATGAACTTGCAACATTAACTAGATGCTGTATTCTTTGACAATTTCGTTATTCTAAAGTGTTAGGCTGAGATTTTCAAAGTTGTGTTTGAAACTCAAATGTTCAGTTCCAACAAAGATGAAAGCAGCAAACCCTTGATGATTACTGCAGCACAAGCTGCGAAAGAGGCCTGTGAATGGAGGGAGCAAGGCAGTGGCAGGCAATGCAGTATGACTGGCAATACAAGAGTGACAATAGCAATAGTGATATAATTTAACCAGAGGTAATTTGCTGGAAGGTGCCAACATTTAATCCAACAAATGCTGTAAAAACAAGGATTCCTTATGAAGAACGTGAACATGTGTTCCTAGTTGGATTCAGCTCTGGCTTAAACGTCAAGAGCAGAATTTGCTTGGTAATCGTTTTAAATTCAGAATTCACCTATATGTCAGGTTGCTTAAATATTTATGATACACTTCAGGTGATAAGGCCTGAAGCCATCTTGGATGGGAACTGAGCTATTAAATACTGAAGAAAGTGTTCCTGTATAACAAAATAAGTCTTTTTGTAAAGTGATGATAGCTATTTTCATCAGGCTTATACATTAGAAAGATTTACATATATTTTTCAGTTCATATAGAGATCAGGCTGCAATGTAGGTCAAGCTTTTTTATTGATTTTATTATATTTTTTTTATTTTCTTAAAAGAAAAAGGCCCAAGTCTTTCCTCACTCGCCACTCTCGGCCTTGGGTGGGCTCCGACCCGGGATGAGCGTGGGAACCCCGAGCTGCCCGATGTGCCCTGCAGCTCTATCTCAGCGTTGAGTTTTCTCAGTAAAAATGCTCTGGTGCTTCTTTCATGAAATGCAGGTTTTCAGTGCTACAGTGCTACTTTGCCACTGGATGGGGCTCTCAACATATAAGTGACAGCGCCCCTAAACCTCCGCCATGCTGACGTCAGCGCTTCTTTACGTAGCGAGCGCGGGGCGCTTGGGGGGCTGCGCCTAGTGCAGCGGGGAGGGGGCAGCGTCCCGTTCAGCAGAACTGTTAGCCTTTAATCCTTCCAAACATGGTTCATTTATTACTTGTGTTGTTATTGTGTTAGCCACACGGAAATGAATGAGGTGATCACCCTGAAGATATGTATCACATGTATATGTGGCCCAAAGTAATACCTCATACCTGTTAGTATTTAGGAAGTTAAAGTGAGATCTCAACAGGCATACGAGCAACAAATAGCTCAGAAGTAAGGGATGTTGTAATTCTCTTCCTTCACCTTTTTTTTTTTCTAATTTTAAATTTATTTTTAAATATAAATTTCATTTTGAGTCTTTGTATAGTTCATAAAACCATAATGCTGGAGACCCATATGGCTTTTATTTTATCTCCAGATTTTCCGTTTTACAGCTGCTGAATAGACACACAAAGGGAGGGTTTTGGTAAAGATCACAGAGGAAGTTCATAATAGTAAAGCAAACAGCCTGAGCCTGCCAGGCACCAGCCCCGTGTTCGCATCGTCAGACCCTCATTCTTAATGGCCTCTGTGTATTCATCTCCCACGTTAAGAGAAATCCTCTTTGCCTTTGCTGTTAAACACCACTTGTTCACTGTTTATTAAAAATTAATAAGTTGCGATTTCAGTTTGACCATGTAACACTGCACATGGAATAACTGAAAGCTGCAAATTCTGCAAATACGTTGTTCAATATACTGTGCAGGTTGAAGCTTGTGAGGGAGGAATCAACACACGAGGGAGCTGCACGGCCTGTGATGGCTTCTAACTCTAATAGGAGCAAAGAGAGAGGCAGCAGAAACAATTCTGCTCTGATGCAGATTTTACCTGTGACACTTCCATTTCTCTTACTTCTGCTATGAACTAATATGTAGAAGCTTATTTTAGTTATTTTCTGATGAGGGTTAGGGATCTATAATTCCTCACCCCCACCACCCCAATCAATTTTTTTTTATATATCGTCATTCTTCAACCTCAGTCTCCACTCATTTTTTCTCATATATCCTAGCCTATTTTTTGATGCGCAGGTTTAGCACTACTAGATAGGATGCCACATACTCATTCTCTTCTATATGGCTCAAATTTCACTTCTATCTCTGCTGTCATCTCTGAATCTTCTTCCTTTCTCAAGCCTCTGCCTTAAACTGTTGCTATTTTTTTTTGGGGGGGAGAGGGGGAGAGAGGCAAAAATAATTTTATTTCACTAAACCTAGAAATTAAATTTAATTCCTGAAAACTTGTCTAATTAAAAACTGGAGTCAAATAGAAGACAGCTGGGTATAATTTTTTCCCAGCACTCTCCATGGAGCTGACTTTACCTTGTGACTGCTCAGTGACTTCTGTTTTCCCATTTTGCATTCTTAAAATGCGCTATCCCCTCACCACCAGTGTTGTCTTCTCTTCTAATCTCTCCTACCATAAAGAAACTTTCTGTGACAGGCCTACTTAGTATAGAGAGTCAGTATACTTTGGGGCTGGAAAAGCAACACCCCACAAATTACATATTTCTAGTAATTTGGAGCCTGGGTTAACCTGTCAGGACAGAAATATTTCCTGAGAGAAAAGTTCAAGAGTCAACGGTAATGGCCTCAAGTTGCACCAGAGAAGGTTTAAATTAGATATTGGGAAACATTTATTCACAGAAAGAGTTTTCAGGCATTGGAACAGGCTGCCCAGGGAAGTGGTTGGGTCACCATCCCTGGAGGTGTTTAAAAGACACATAGATTAGGTGTTTAGGGACATGGTTTAGTGCCAGAATTAGGTTATGGTTGAACTCAATGATCATAAGGGTCTCTTCCAACCTGAATGATTCTATGATTCTATAACTTCTGTTAGAGGGCCAAGAAACTCACTGGCAGACTGGAGAAGACAGCCAGCATTTTCTTTACAAGGCAAGGAAAGAAACTAGAAAAAGCTTCAATTTCCGAAGTTGTTTTAGGTTTGCCTATACCTTCCAGTAATTCAGCTTCAACAACCAGAACTTATTCACTTTGGGAAACTACCAACATTCCAGCTCATGGAAACAGACTGCTCAAGACCTGAGGGCAGCCTGGGCACCCACATCCACACCACAGCAGAGCTGCCAGCACACCACATTCTTTGGGGACAAACACAGGGACTGGGTCTTCTCAGCCAAGGAAAACACTTGGTAGCTGACCTGAGGTGTAACCAAGAGTGATGATGAGCAGCATCTTTTTAGCAAGTGAACCCTCAATAAACCCGGCAGTCCGCACCCACAGTTAGGTACTCCCCTTCGCATTTCTCAAGTGTTGTAGAAATTACTTCTGTGGTCATAGACCTATTGTTATAGGCAGCGTTTAATATAATCCTTTAAAATATAATGCCTTCCACAAACTTTCTTGGCTCTATCATTGTTTTTGGAAGCTGCATACTGAAAGTCACTGTGGTTCAAAACATATTTCCGATATTCAGACTGAACTTATGAATGGCCACTGTATAGACATTTCCTTGCACAAATCTTGCCTCAGTGTAGATGCCTGGTAATAACTTAGTCAAACAAGTTCCCTCTAACCTAAACTTACTGCTTCCTTGCTCAGCACAAGTTCATTACCCAGTTAATTTCTCTGCTAGTCCCCAGTAGATCCAAGTTGGTTAAAATTTTCCACATGACTGAAGTCTTTGATTCAGTGCATAGACCATTTTAAACAGTCACTGCTGGATCATAGGTGACATGAAATTACGTGCATAAAAATAAAACTTATTTCTGGTCAATCTAATATTCTAATGATCCCATTTCCAAGGAGTTCTTTCTTTAGCTCTTTCCTCTCCACCCCCCCTAGATGTGCTGCATACTTTTGATACCAGAAAAGCAGTCTGGCATTTGGCCAGATGACTTATTTACCCTTTCTAAAAAGTAGTTACTACATTTGCTATTTTCCAACACTACAGTATCACTCTGACTCAGATTTATTGAAAGCCCGTCTGTCAGCTTTGTGTGACAGCCAATTCAGGTTTCTTTGGTAGAGGTTACTGATACATCCCTACTCAATGCAGTGCGTGAACCACTGATTTTTGCTTCTTTCTCAGCCTGATCATTTCTATTTCCATATCTTCCTTTTAGTTAGATGTCCTGTCTTATCGAAACACCTTCTTACTGAAAATGAAGCCAATATTTCTGCTTGTTTATAGGAAATAGTTCCTGGGCTCAAGTTAGGGACTGCCCTCACTGCATACGACATTTTCTCCATTTACTCTGGAAAAGTTACAGGGTTCCAAGCCTGTTATGACTTCTTTTCATTGGCAATAGAAAGGTGAAATGTTCCTTATAATAGGGAATATTGAATTTCTGAAGGTTTCGAACAGTGTTGTCTAGTTATAAATATAAATTGATATATGCTCACACACAACTCACTAAAAAATAGTTATATCAAATGGCTAATTCAGCCATATCAAAACTCTGATGTGACTTGTGTCAGTGGATCATGTACACTGCTCGGCAGAGCAGAATTTGACATCAGAAGGATGTGTTTTCAGTGGCAGAATGTTTGGAACAGTTCAATTACGAACAGCACTTTCCAAGGATACAACCGCTCAGTGTAATGATTTCATCTGTTTCCTTGGGGGAATTATGTGATGAATCCACACAGAGCATCTGATTGCATTTACCACCTGCAGGTGTTTTTAAAATCCTTTCTTGGTTTTAGGAACTTTAGAGCTTCATGTACCCAATGGTTCTGATTATGGGTTTTAGAAAGGATAGGAAATTCTTTCTCATGTATGGGTATTAATATACCAAAGTCTACTGGTATATCAATTGGCATATCAATTTTGTACATAGTTTACTATGGAGCCCCAGCAATAGAGAAATATATTTATACTCTGGATATATTATAAAAGAATGCTGAGTTTCTAAATGAACCCAAAGCTACTTTTTAAATAGAGTCTGTAGAACCAGCTGTATGGTAATAAACCTCTCTGCAAAATATTTTCGTCTTTCTAAGGATTCCGTAACACGTTTTGAAGGAGGCTTATTTGCACTTGTGCATTATGACTGCTCACATTTGAGTGAAGGAAGATCTTTCCTTGGTATTACAAGACACATTTCCATCTGTTACCTTGCACTCAAACCCTTATATATATAATGCAGTTGAAAAGCAGAGCCCCATTCCAAAATTTTACACGTTTATATTAGGCTATGGTCTTTGAGCACAAGCAGTCCTTCAGTTTTGAGACCTGTGACTTAACATGTTTATTGAGGAGACCTCTGCTTAGTTAAAGAACAAAGAATATGAGTATGACAAATTCTCATGGACTTATTATTTTCATAATCATTAGGACGTCTTGTGTGCCTACAAACTAAGACAAATATTGCAAACCTAAGCCACTGATCAAATTGCTGCAGGTGCTGTAGTGCACAGGGTGTAGAAGTGGTTGAGCAGATCTTCACAAGAAAAAACGAGTACGCTTTTGAACACTAGCTTCTTTTTGACTTCTTTCAGACAGTATCCTTATGATTGGACAGATTATAGAAGTGCAACTACAAAGCAGCACAGAAACATCTAGATGGTCTGAATGTTACAGAATCTTTCTAGATCATCAGTCTAGCAATATGTTCTGGAACCGTCTTGAAAATTGCAGGTACTGTATCTCTTGTAAGGATGGCATCTATGTTAGAGCACTTTTAAAGGAAATGCTTATGAACTGGAACATTATGAAATACTGCAAGAAAATAATTGTAATGAGTGGTTTATATTCCCCTTAAGGTGTTTCTTTTAAGAGAGGCACTAAAATAGCTGTGACTATGGTTTGCGCTGCTGCTAAGCAATGAATGTTGTTCTTGATTAGCTAGATTCTGCAAATGTGAATTCTCAAATAACCAAGTAAGCTTTATGCCATTTTTCTAAAAAAAGCAATTTTTACAGAATATTTACACCCGTCAGTCTTTCAAAATATCACTCATGCAAGAGTGTACTAGGTACATCACAGGAATTACAATTATTAAAAGTCTCCTTTAATCATACTTTTATAATGGATTAGCTCATATAGTGTATTTTCATCAGTTATTACATTACATGCTGAAGAGGTTTAGATATTTTGATTCATTCTTGCTTCTCATTTGGGATTCTGGCAAAGAGTGCAAGTTAGGGAAGTCTGCTTATGTGCCTCTCCCTTCTCCATAACACAGATAGAGCTACAGGAAACCTGTACCTTGATATAGGCATCCACCTGATTCACACAAACTTGTTCCAACTTCTTAAGTGCAATCAGTCAGCCTGGATGCAAGAAACCCCTACAAAAGCATATGACAAGTGTGTTCTGACAGCAGGGAAGAAAATCCCACTCTGAAAGCTGAACAGGAATCAGAGTAGGTTCTTGTATATCCCTCTGGGGATTCTCCAAGTACTTTAAATCACCTTTTCCCTCTCATGTCTGTGTTTTCTCTCAGCCGTGTGTCACAGAGGAACACCTGTAGGGCCATTGGCTTTCTCCCTTTGATGGGAGTATTAAAAAGAACAGGTAAATTGGTTCCAGATCTCTTTCCAAGTTCCTTTCTTATTCTGCTTAATTATCTTAGTGTGTAAATTGGAGATGCTTTTGTTTTACTGAAAATGAAGCTGAGCAGATTCTGTGTGGTGATATCTGCTACATCAAAAAAGCAAACTGCTCTAACTACTTCATGGCTACATTAATACTAATATTTCATTTTCTGTACATCATCATACATCTCAGAAGGATGAGCCAATGCAGTCACAGGAACTGGACCTCAGCTTGGCTCCAACTCCTTTTTCTAGCAGTTTGTTAAGATATGGTACCTCCAAGCCATAAGGAGCAGGTCATGTGCCTGTGAAACAAGTGTCTCAAGCCCCATGCCTTAACCGTGGCACAAAAATTACAGCTTGTAGCTGTCAGTTCAAAACAAAACAAAAAAAACAAACAAAAAACACCAAAAAAAGCAAAAAGAAACCCAATACAAACAAACAAAAGAAAACAACAACAAAAAAACACCACCACCAAAAAACAAACC
This sequence comes from Patagioenas fasciata, assembly GCF_037038585.1. Taxonomy (NCBI): domain Eukaryota; kingdom Metazoa; phylum Chordata; class Aves; order Columbiformes; family Columbidae; genus Patagioenas; species Patagioenas fasciata. The sequence continues at coordinate 101,788,880 of NC_092520.1, read as the reverse complement.
AAGGGCATGTTAAGAGCCTCTTAGGGTGATGTATGAAGCCTAGCAGCTTTTTACTGTTTTCTCCAAAGCAAAGTTTGCAGTCTGGTCTTGACAAACTGATATAGCTCTTGAAAGAGATTGAGGATGGCAAAATACAGACATCTGTATCTGATTTTAACCACAAAGAGCAGTCTAGAATTACAATGGCAAGAAAGAGCACCTTCTAGGATGTGATTTACTCCATCCTAAAGATGTGGGGGGTTCCTGACTAAAATGACACAGGATGACCTGTGTTCAGGTGCACACAAAACACTGCAGTTCTGTAGTTGCTAAAGTTAGTGAAGACTAATCCCCCTTCATTTCTCATACTTTTAGGAAAACTTGGCACTAAACAGAGGAGACATACCCAAGCTGGCTTTCCCACAGAGAGAAAAGCAGCAGCACGAGGTCAACAATCATTGACTGATGAGTTGAAAGCCTGGGTTATGGCCAGGCTTCACTATTGCTTCTGCTACATGACTTGTCTGAGTGTACACTTAAAATGAGTAGCTCCAGTCTCAACAGTCAAACTTACTTTTTTTTTTTTTTTTAAGTCAAATTGAGAATATAATATACTAGTTACACTTATCCCCTCAAATTATTTTCAGTAGCACTCAGACCTTTAATCAAGATCTATGAGAACTACAGGACCATAATATGCTTTCTACTTACTGAGCTGTGTCAAGCTATGTTTATTTTATTTTTATATTTCCCAGGAGGTGCTATAGTGGGTTATTATCTCCTTCTATAGCAGTAGCCAATTTGTCCACTGCTAATTCCAGTTTCTACAGTCCAATAGCTATGACCACATAAGCTAAGCAGTTTCAGAGTAAAGTTAACTATTAAAATGCATCTCATATTATGTCATAAAGATGTTGTGAAGATAATGGGGCAGAATTCAATCTTCGTTCTTTATTTCCACACAATATATTCCATATTTCTAAAATTGCTATTCTTGCCCTGACCTAGCTTGCTGCATGGAACCAATCTATATATGAGCTATAAAACATATCAATGTGTCTATAAAATGAGAAAGATATTCTTAATTATTTTTTTTATTTCTCCCTAAGCAAGATAATCTCATGTATCTAAATAAATATCCTCCATGTAATAGAGACTGAATTAGAAAGTTCAATAACACTACATTAGGACAACATTATTAGCTGAATGATTCAAAATTCTTACCACCCCACTCTGTATTCAAAATTCATGTTTCTTCATGAGACTTCACATAAAAATTTTTAGCCTGAATTTCCTCCAAAACTGAAATTCTCTTGGATCCTCACTCCAAGGTCTTGTCTCACTTGCTCATACATACAGGTGTATGTTCCTCTCAAGTGAGCACTGGTAAACAGATTTGCTTGAATTGTAACATGAAGTAAAAGCAAGAGGTTCAACTGGTTCCTAGAATTTAGCACAGAATTATGCAGAGCCCCACGTAAATGAAGTCAGCTCATGCACAATATCAAGGCTTTAAAGTGTATACATTTCTGGAAAGAACAAGGGCATTATTTGTTTAAAAGGCTAATAAAAGTAACAGTTTAAACTCTCAACCATGAAAGGTTTTACATTAGACATGGTAACAGTATAAACAGGCAATAAAGTATATGAAGGGCAGAAGATAATGGGAAGTCGTGATACTCATTTTGCTGTTTTCTTGTGATGGCATTGGTTTGAAACAGGAAAAGGGAATTGCAGCACTAGGTACCACCAGCCTTCACAACAAGGGTGCTTATTGGAAAAGACTCATCATCTTGGTAACTTTGACTGCATGCTGAATGAATGAAACATTACCAGTCCATGTGGCTGTTCAATACCAATGATTATAACCTCTCTATTCCTTATTCCTGGTATTCCTACCCTTAGACATAAAGATTCTATAAACTGTTGACTAAGTCTGGGACTAAGATTGGACCTAGCTGCACATAGGCTCCATAAGCAGTTTAGAAAGCAAGGAGGTCTGGTTTGAACCTGGTGACTCAACAAGAGGGTTTTCCTTACCATTTGCATCTCTGGCCTTTGTATAAATAATTCTAACTTGAATCTGACTCAATTTTCCTCTGTATATTTCCTCCTTGCAGTAATTAATAAGGGAAACCTGGCCATCAAACTCGTTGAACCTTGTCAAATCACTGTTTGTTACATTCCATTGAATTCATTGAACTCTGTCAAATTAGTATTTTACCTCTATAAAATACATTGCTGCTTCTCTCTTTTGACCAAGGTACATACCACTCATTCACAACAAAGTACCCCCTACATCACAATTCACCTTTTTCAACAACCCACCAAGGCTTACCAGTAAAGGAAGAATAATGCATGCTCAACAAAATTTAAGGTCAAACATTTAGCTAAGGATTAGAAAAAAAAAATTACAAGCAAAGATACATATAAGGGCACTTTACCTCAATTTAACAGCACATTTTGTGTATTCTCATCTCGGAGAAGCCATCAGAGAAAGAAGGACTCAGGTTACACAGCCTAAACTTTTTCTGGATCATGTCCACAGTTTTGCAACCTCTTTTTTCCCACTCTGAACTATTTAAATGTCTTTGTGATCAAAGACTAAATTACAAATCTAAATGCCCCCACAGTCCTCAAAAATCAAGTGTTTTACAGCTTCATCTACAATTTATCTCATTCTTATTATACTTAATCTGCTGAATTAATATAATAAGAGTTTCTTCAGAGTTTAAGTCCAAACTTTTCCCTCCCTGTCTATACTCATCTTTTTTGTTACTAACATGTCCTTGAGAACATAAAACAAGATTCCAGCAACATGCACGTTTTGTGAAGCTCAGTATCTTCAGTACATTATCAGTTTTCTGCAATACCTACATGGGACAATCCATGATACACTTTGCGACACAGCATTTTCTCCAACCCCCTTTCCAATCAGGCACTTAATTTTTAAGGGGACTGCTGTCAGACACAGTGAAGGGAATTAGCTATTCTGAGCTATTTGTTACTTACACACTTAAGTTGTTATTCCCCAGTTGTTTGGTGTGAAGACTTTTTTGGAGTCCTCCTGAATTGTTTGGCTGACATGAAATTATTTTCCTCTAGATCACATAAAACATACAGAAGGTGTAATATATTGCAACACCAGGGGAAATAAATTGAATTTCATTCCTTTCACTCGCTATTTCTCCTTGTAATCTCATCACAGCCAACCATAATAGTAAAATTTTATTTCATGGGGAATTAAACATGAGCTATTTTACACAAAGAACAATCTAAGATGAAGAACTTGCAAGCATTACCTGAAGTCTGGAGTGGCTGAGTTTCCTTGATGGTTCAAGTAATAGTATGGAACTATTATTGTAAGTGCCCAACTGATTAAAATGCATGTTTCACCTACACATAAAGCTGTGATAGTCAAACCACCTCCTTTAAAGTGGTCCCAAAATCTGTGGTTCAATTTCAGTTAGTAGGGATATGCCTGGACAGTTAAGGAATGACTCAAATGAACATTTTGCAGAAATTTAAAAAACAAACTGTGTTTGTTTGTTTGTTTGTTTTTTGTTTTTTCCAAGTTAAAGAATTTGGGGAATTTTCTTCTGAGTATTTACCATTGTATTTCTTAATACCTGGGCATACACTGCATGACAGTAGGTAATGGTATAGTACATCACAACAAATCAATCGCTAAGTAAGAGACTACCAACAGACACAAGAGAAACACAAAAAAAGACATGATTGCAATTTGTGTGTTTATAAGCTCGTGTAACCTAAGAAATCAGTTCATATATTTTATCGTGAGAACAGACTTCTAATCAGGTTGGATAAGACAAATCATGTTTGATTGAGAATCAGCACCTCAGAATGGAAACCGATAACTACTACTTCTCCCTCAGATTCTTGCTTTAGAGCTTATAGGTCTCCCTAAAATGCTGCCATTTTTAACAATTAAAAAAGCTAGGGTAAATTTAACAGCAGTACTTGTATATCTAAAATTTTGCAATCTCCTCAAGATCTTTGATAGAGTAAGAATAGGCTGCAGCCTACTGAAAAACATGAAGTATCAGATGTCCAGCAACCCACCTTCCAACTGGTTAATGTTTGGCTGATTGACTCCTGTCATTTTAACCAACTCCAAAAGGTACTGCCTACAAAAATATCAACCTGTAAGCTTTGAGCTCTAAAAAAATTATTTTACTATATGCCAATTTCAGTAACATCACAGTTCGAACACATTTTAGTAGAATTTGACACGACAAGTTTCCAAAGCTCAGTTGTACTAAAGGTAAGGTAGAGAGTTGAGGAAAGTATGAGCAGAAGAGTTGAGTAACTTGAGTGGATTGTAGGCACATACACTACATAGCCATCTTCTATTTCCACATCTATTTTGCCATTATTAAAGAACACTGACCTACGTGATTCATGAAATAAGATTAAAAATACTCTGAGCCTGGCTACTTCCCTGTCTTATTGAGGTGAGCACCCACGGCAGCCACTTCCTTAAAAAGGTTGCTAATGATGTCTCTCTTGTGCTCTCTCTCTCTCCTTTTTAATACACCCTCATGCTACCTATAAAAATGTAGCATCTTTGGAACCTGTACCTTCAGGTCAAACATACGGCAAATTTGTCAATGGTTGCAAACTGAGAAAGAAAGGGAACAAAAGAGAAGGACTAGAGACCACTAGTGTAAATGTGTAACTCTGGTTTCCTTTAGAAAATAGACTAGAACTATCAGGCAAGAAGTTAAAAACAGTGGTACTTAAAGATGAAATAATTTATCCAATAGTGCTTAATATCAGTTGAAGGATTTATTCTATGGTTGTGCTGACAGATCCTCATCCATACTGAACCTACTTTGAGCAAGGCTATACACCAAGTGCACAGGAAAACTTTGTTTTTTGTTTTTTTACTCTGACAGGTATTAGTATCTTGAAAGAAAAGAAAAAAAATGAATTGGGAAATTCTATTTCTTCCTGTTCACCAGAGACTTCAGTTAACACTTAAAAAACCCCATGAAACAAAACAAACAAACAAACAAACAAAACCAACACACCAAAGAAAAAACATGACCTAAAACACAGTACAGCAGACATCCATCCTAGCTGAGTTTTCCCAAGTTCATAATCTTGACACAATCAGCATTTCTCCTGTATTTTCTGGCTGCAATTTAACTTTTCTTTTGAAGAGATATCTAGAGGAAAAACACCTTCGAAAATTCTCTCATTTGTATGCTTTGGCAACTGAAAGAAGTAGCTGAAGTCAAAGAATACAAGAAAATTTCCAACAACATTCCAGAGAATGTTGTTAATAACTTATCAAGTATGTCACTGGAAATAAAATAGATCCATATAACAAATAAAAAGCCTGGGGTCAGAATTTGGAGGTCTTGGTTTAAAGGAAACCTTATTCTGGCTTATGGAAAAGTATTATTATTTACTTTAAATGAGTTCATTGCAGGAACAAAATTTAAAATCACTACTAACTGAAGTTCACAGCACTATGCTGAACATCCAAAAGTTTCCATGCACCCAACAGTAAATGAGCATAATCTAAATTTTAACCTGTGCCATCATTGCAACAAAGAGAAAGGCTGCAAGGCCGGCTTTGTACATGGTTCTATATGCTCTAATTGAATGGTTGCATATAAGTTAGTACTCCAGTAAATATTTGTGACAGATAGTTATGGTCACCTAACAGCAAAATTTAACTATTAGTTCCAAGCCACAATTCCAGCAAAGAGAAAAAAAAATAATAGGCATATAGATAAAGGTGATTTTACAATAATTTTAATGTGAAAAATATTTGGTATACCTATCACAGAAATTATATAAGAATTAATATAGTGTGTTCATTTAGAAAAGGAATCAAGAACAACCATTTTTTCCTGTACATTATTTTCCACATTCAAAAGGTTTTGGTATTGCATACATAGCAGAAGACCATTTATATGCCTCAGGAAACATGAAAATGGGTCCACAGGTTATGACATTGAACTTAGTATTTAAGGTTCAAAATTCACACAAAACAAACCTTGAACTCAGACATATATTTAAGAGGATTTCTTTCCTAAAATGGCTGAGGGCTGACAGAGTTTTACTTTTTAAGAGGTTTAAAGAGAAAAGATGAAAAAGATTTACTGAGATACTCTAGAACTACACAAAGTAATAAAAGGAGAGCCTGAACAATAGCACATGCCTGCAAAGTCCGGATTATGGTATCAACACTAGTAGCCATATTGAGAAGGTCTAAATTCCTCCCAAGTCTCTCTGGGAGAAAGCATTTCCAGTGTTTATTACTGGGTGACTGCCGGTCTTCACAGATCCCTGGCCAACAGCTGGAACCATGCCAAAAGGATTAGACAACCTGAAGATGTCACAGGGTATCATGCAAGTTTACATGCTGTAAAGGTGCTTTTAAATTAAAGCAAAACAAAATAAAAACAAAACAAACAAACAAAAAACAACAAACAAAACCCCAAACCAACCAAACAAACCCCAAATAAACAACAACAAAAAACCAAAAGCAAACAAACAAACAAAACCCCACCAACCAACTAATCAAACAGATATGGGGAAACCCACAAAACAAAACAAAGAAACAACACCAAACCAAACCAACACCACTGTCTCTGCCATAATCAGTCTGTAGTTTTCTGTTCTTCCGTGACATCAAGGAAAGCTTGACAACATAATGAGACAACTCACTGTCATCTTCCAGAGTTAGCAGACAGCCTGAAGCAACAGCTTGGATAAGCTATGACATACCCCAACACTCTTTGCTCTAAAATCATCTGCTTCCCTGAGAAGAGTGCTCTGTCAGGAGCTATAAACAAAATTTATTCAATTTAGAGTCTCAGGGTTAGGGAAAAACTTGATATCATAGTTGTGTCTGTAGTGATGGAAATGAAAGTAGACTACCTGAGCTGGTGAAGCTGAGGGTAAAAATAGAGGGCACAGAAAAGGTTGCAGGTGGCTCTACTGTCACGAATTACAAGCTCAGTCTGCTAACATGAAAAGTAATGTGCTATTTTAACAAGGATGGAAGAGGAGGGCTTATAATGAACTTCCCAAGTTACCTCAGAACAGACCTTTTGAAGGAGCAGGAGACAGAGTTAATTACTTGCCGTTTGTCTCCCCCCCCCCCGCCCCCATACCAACTTCATAGACAAAATGCACTTGTGAAATAACTAATGTTTTGTGAACTAAAGTTGTAGCATATGTGTTTGCAACCCATCAGAATGCTTTTATTCTGAAAATGAATTCAAAACAGCTTTAGGCTTAAACTGGCCTTCTCTCCAGTCAGAAGCAAATTAGAAATCCATCCTCAGTCTTTTGTTGCAGACTGCTAAATAAGGCAAGCAGAACAAAACTTCCACGTGTCCCCTTTTTAAACTCAAGGGCCTACAAATTAATAGTTCATCTTGATGTAGCGATATGAACCATGACAGTAAGAATCATAAACACTATATTAACAACTAAATACAGCTTTGGAGGGGAAGAAGGGGGAGCAGAATAAAGCTGACCTTCAGAAAGCTCTATGTGGGCTGAACTGCCTCCAGTACCCCCCTCAAAGCTACAGAGATTCTGGCCACGAGCAATAGCAGAGCAGGCGACCCCTAGAAAACATTTCTTTATATGGTCTTACAACACATTTCTGTCTGAAACAAGTTCACCTATGTTATTGCATTCTCTGGTCTTCTTTTAAGCTGACACTGTTGCTTTTGCCAAACTGCTGAACTATATAATGATTCTGCAATGTCCGCAAACAGGGGTGGGAATGAGATCCTTCAGTTTATTTTCATTTGTTGGGGTTTAAATATTGAACTTAGTATTTAGAAATCGAAGGCTAATACTAACTCTCTTCACTACCTCTTTCCCTGCCATATGTGGAATTTCTATAGTGAAGTTGCCTTTTCAGGGAAATAAGAATTTAAATTGGACAGACTTCAAAACAGGTGAAAATTGTGTCTGTAAAGAAATACTGGTAACATAACTAAGTTGTCTGTTGAGATCCAGGCTTACTTTCCTGTGTTTCTAGTACTGACAACAGAAGTGAATTGTGTAAAAAAGTATTTTTCTCTTTCTTGCAAAAGAAACAAATAGTAACTGGCTGTGTACATTTTTTCCAAATATATTTAATCTTGTTGAAATCTATGTGTTTTATATAAAACTGTTCAAGGCTACTTATCCTTTCAAACACAACTATTTAAAGGTACAAAATTCTCTGTAAGCTATTACTTGTCTATATTCTTCCTTTTTTTTTTTTTTTTTTTCAGTTTTCATGTAAAAAAAGTCGCTAACTTAAAAAACAAACACCACCACCCCCCAATACAAAAAAAAACTCCAGAAAAACTTATGGACCAGTTTTTATGTGGTACAGTTTTTATATTTAGATAGAATGAAAATCAATTTGCTGTTGAATAAACAAGATGCTACTGTTTTATAAGGCCATAATTTTACTCTTAGGCTTACAAGTTTTCCAACTTAAACAATTAAACAAAAGAACATGACCAGAGCCCAGCAGCTGCTGTTGACAGTAGCAGTCACAGACAGCACCCAAGTATGCTGTCAAGGGTTCCTTACAAGTTACATGATATGAGAAAAAGGAAGACCTTATCCATATGTTCATGATGCATTTTTGCTTTGTATTGCTTTTTTAAACTGTTGTGGTTTAACAGGTCACCTTTAACTCCTATGAAAAACAAGATGAGTAACACTGCTTTGGTAGTTTGCCCAAGCATAAATCTGCTTCTTTGTTTTTCACAGAACTGGCAAGTCAGACATAGTGCATTTAAAAAGTGAATGAATCAATGGTATTGGAGAAGGTGGGAAAATAAAAGTCTTGTTTAGATGTAAAATATAATGTGGAAAGGTCAGACATGTATGGGCCTCCTGCTTTATTACTTTATTAGTTCACATTGAAAATGACCTCAAAGGACCAGTCCCTCTCTTAATGAGAAATGGGATAATTTTGGCAAAGCTGCCTTAAGGAATTTTCGTTCCACTCAAAGGAAAGGCTGCGTTAATGCATTAATCTCTCTCACATTAGAAAAAAAAGGCTCATTACTGTAATTACTGTTGTATATGCATGGAGAAACACTGGAAGTGGGATTTGGAAGACAGGAGTCTATCCCATGACTTTGTTTTGTGGAGCACTCAGAGACAGCTATAGACTGTGGTGCCACATCTGTGCAGCCAAATTTGGTGTGAAATTCAGTTTGCACCTATAGCTGAAAAGACTGATAGATGGTAATTAATCTCTAAGTTGTCTGGTTTCTGCTCATTTCATTGCATTAATTGCCAGGCTACTTCCACAAATTGGGTTTTCTAGAGGAGCAAAGTTATCCTACCTATGTAGTACATCAAACAGCACTGTGCAATATGCAGAACACATACACATATTTTCAGTACGCTCAGTTCTACTGTTTACATTGTACATGATTGCTCCAATTCTGTTTCTTTTCTAGCTCTACAACATGGTTAGCTCCAGTTAAATTAAAGCTTGGTTCAGGGTTCAGTAGAGCTGGTCCTAATAAGCATCCCTGAAAGCAAATCCAGCAGTCCTTCTAGAAACTCTTCCACTGAAGCATGATGTTGCTTTTTCCATGCGAGACACAGAACCTGACACACCAATGTGATGTTCACAGAGTTCGCTTTATTGTCAGACCGGGTTAGCTTTATAGCAAAGCTGCCCTGTCCACGCGCCTTACAACAATGTGATTGGTTGTAACTCGTGCTATACAATAATGTGATAGACTGCATATACTGTCCACACGCTCTGCACAGGTGTGTCTGGCGATTGCTCACTCGTTACCTTCTAATGGTGCTCCTTTAGTTTCTTTTGTCTCTGGTTTCACCTCTCAGCCAGGCTGGTGACAACCGCATCCCCCTGGGGCGGCAGGTGCTCTGCCACTACAGCATGAAAGTTACATACAATTAGAATCATTTAAGTTGGAAAAGACCTTTGAGATCATAAAGTCTAACTGTTAACCTAGAAATATCAAGTCCACCTTCAAACCATGTCCCTAATCACCACATCTACATGTCTTTTAAATGGCTCCAGGGACGGTGACTCAACCAGTTCCCTGGTTTAGTGCTTCACAACCCTTTCCATGAGGAAATTTTTCCTAATATCTGATCTAAACACCTCCTGGTGCAACTTGAGGCCATTTCCTCTCATCATTTCCTACTTGGGAGAAAGACCAATGCTCTCCATGCTACAGCCTCCTTTCGGGTAGTTGTAGACAGCGATAAGGTCTCCCCTGAGCCTCAAGACTAAACAACCCCAGTTCCCTCTGCTGCTCCTCATCAGACTTGTGCTCCAGACCCCTCAGCAGCTTCATCGCCCTCCTCTACACTCTCCCTAGTACCTCAATGTCTTTCTTGTAGTGAGGGGCCCAAAACTGAACACAGGATTTAAGGTGGGGCCCTCACCAACACAGAGTACAGGGGCAAAATCACTTCTGTAGTCCTGCTGGCCACACTATTCCCGATACAAGCCAGGATGCTGTTGGCCCTTTTGGTCACCTGTGCACTCTGCTGGCTCATGTTCAGCCAGCTGTCGACCAACATCTCCAGATCTTTTTCTGCCAGACAGCTTTCCAGCCACTCTTCCCCGAGCCTGTAGCACTGCCTGAGATTGTTGTGACCCAAGGGCAGGATTCAGCACTTTGCCATGTTAAACCTCATATAACTGGTCTCAACCCACTGATCCAGCTGGTCCAGATCCTTCTGTAGAGCCTTCCTGCCCTCCAGCAGATCAACACTCCCACCCAACTTGGTCTCATCTGCAAACTTCTTGGGGATGTGCTAAGTAGAACTGTGAAGACATCTCCACTTAAAAGGCAGATTTTTTTTTCATTACAGTTTTGTAAAAGCAGAATACATTTTAATTAGGAGTTTTCAGTGGTGTACTTTGTTAGGATCACTGCAAACATCAGCAAAATAATCAGATAGTTATGATCCATAGCCCCATATTAGCATTCTTGATAAATCCTGTACATTTGTAGTCCTTTTACCCCACTCCTATCCTCCTTCCAAAAAAATATTGCCCTAGGTCAAAATTATGGTTGTGTACTTCAGACACACGTATTTTGCCTCTAAAATTTATTACAATCACAATGCTTGATTTGGGGATAGTCAAAACAGTCTTGTCATATAAACACACAAAGTCAGCAATCCCATTTTACATCATTTGTATGATAATACTTAAAAATATGTTTATATTTCTTTAATATGACAGATGCAATCCTGAAGAAAGCATTGCTAGGCAGTGCAGCTGCCTAACAGCTTCTGGTAACCAGAAACTACTTGGCAGTAGTTTCACATGCATACAATAAACATATATGTTTTAAGCGTAAATTCATTGGTACGGAACAGCCTCAGCAGCAGCTGGAGAAGTCCAGTAAAAATACAGGTTGGATATCCTTTGAGTTGGTTGGGTAAAGTTAAAGAGTTGCAGCCCAGTGTTTTTGGCACACTTCTGTATGAACTCACACATTTAGAGTGCTCAGTTAACAGGATCATCATCACACGTACTAGGTGCCTCGAAGAAGATGCAATGCCTGAGTCTTTGTGCCTTTGGGCCTCCATCTTTTGCTCTCTTTCAAGTTTCCCTGATGGCTTTTGCGTTCAAGGTAGAATTAAGAGATTAAAGCCATGGTAGTCTTCAGGAGCAACAGGAGTTGCGCAGGTAACCCAGCACCATGAGCCTTTAGTGCTTGTATATCTGTACATACAATACTTTTCATCAAGCCACCAAGTTAGTATTTTAACAGAATTACAAACTGGTATAAAAAATAGCAATAACTTGAGTTGCATGGAACATACATGAACATGGTGATCCTATGTCTGTTTTATCAGTTTTGTAAATGAGTCTATTCATAGCCCATATGAATAGCAAGATGTAATTTTTAGTAATGTAGGTTAATCGAATCCTACTTTCACCCAAATAAACTTTGCAAAGGATTAAAGTTAACTCTCTCTATACAAAAAGTGAGAAGTTAGGTCAGAGAAATGAGTAATCCAGAGACTGAATTTCTTCAAAGAATCTAACAGTTTTAGTAATTTAAATTAAGGCTGATGAATAAACTTGCGAATGTTGAGAAAATAAATTTCTTACTCAAAGAATAAATGACTGCAAGTTGGAATGATCTGCTGAATTTCCACATAGATTTAAGTGAAAACGTGTAAATTAAAATAGTAATGAAATTTCTGTGGAAAAATTAGATAAGTGTAAAAGTACATGCAATCTGATTACAAACAGATTAAAGGGGGCACTCATTACAAATGCAAGTGAATTGTTCTACCTCATAACATTTTACATATTTATTTTTCCACATTTTCCCCCCTTCAGTTTTCCTGTCTTTTGCCATGAACTTTGCTGAGTATAGCAGCTGTGTGCTCATAAATAATTATTATGGAGAAAAGAGCAAAGTACTCTCAGTCTTCATGACGTTCATCTATTTGTGCTTTAGTTTGGCACGGCAAGGCGGAAAAAAAAAAAAATCTGTTTTTAAAAAAAAAAATGTCAATGTTATATCCAGCTGCATTTCTTGAGGAAACAGAAATGCAGCATGCAGTTGACTAGACTCAAGGTGAAAAGATGATATTAAACAACTGCAGTAGCCATGGCTGGGATGACATGATGCATCAGTGAGAGCTTATCAGCCTGCAAAAATATACAGAAATAGCTAGCACCAGTCCAAGAAGAAACTATAAAATGGCCTTTAAAACCTAATTGTGCTTGGTGCTGTCCTCTCTACGCAGAAAAAATGAGTGTAAATGTGCTTGTGGTGTGCGGTTGTGTGTTTGTGTGATCCAAGATATTCTTATTAGCACTGAAAGAGCTGCAGGATCCCTCAAAAGACAGTCAAAATGATAATACTTACTGATGGATATCCATTTAAAAAAAATGTAAAATCTGTCCTTCCAAGCAATTGAAAATATGTCCCAGAATTTTATCTAATTATTGTGACTACCTTTGAAACAGGAACCAACTCAGAAGGACATTAGGAATTCTAGCAAAGCATCTGCTTTTATTACCATAAACCTAAATAGCAGAGAGTGTGAACTGTAAATCTGAACTCTAAATTTTGTTCTTAGTCTGGTTGCTCCCACAAAATATACCATCAGAAACAATCAAGTTTTTATCTACATACCTAGACAGAGACAAATTCAGTACCAAGATTATGACATAGCAGCTTCCAGTCTTGCTACTTGCTGAAGCTTTTAGACAAGTTATTTACTCTTGTAATAAAGATCAGGTAACGATAATTTTATTTTTCTCCATTTAGCATACATTTTGACTAGTGAAACAAAAGTGCAGCAAAATAAACTATATCCACATGATTAGCTGAATAGGATTGTTAATTTAATGAGCACAAATCAATACAGGGGTTTGGAAGCAAATATTAATTCTGTTTTATGTGCTTGTCTGAAACTGCTTCACATTGTTATAAGGTGTTAAGATACTCTAAGACATAAGGCTATACATTCCCCTAAGGGCAGTTTGAAGCTGACCCACTTCTGGGGTAAGGAAATTCTGGTCTATTTTGCTGTAAGATTTTCTTAATCCGTATCTACATCTTGAAACACAACACCCAGTGCTCCGTCCCTGCCCTCATCTCAGGTTGCCAGTGTTCAGACAATTCCAGGAGGCAAAGCTAGGACCCTCTCCTGGTTCTCTCTCTGGCAAAACCCATTCTTCTGTCTCCACAGAAGCATCCACTGAACATTTTTTGATACATTATTTAGAGCTATTTATCAGAAAGCCAGTATCCCACATCATCATTATTTCCCATGGATTATGTTCTCAATTCTTTCACTGAGTGCTCGTGTCCAAGGTAACAACTGTCCAGGCAAAAACTGTTAAGGGGCAACTACTGGGAATAACAAGGTGTTAAAAATCAAAAGAAAAGAAAAACCCCACCACCACACCCACACTCAGAACACCATCAATAAACAGGCTCTCTCAAAATGAACAAGAGCAATTATCTGTCCTGACTAATTACTAAATTTATTGTGTAATGCTCAGGAAAAGAGGAATGCATTTATTTCCCAGATGGAGGATCTATCTGAAGCCCTATTCCTTGACCCTTTAAGTAGCACATTAGGGAAAGAATCAGAGTTGCTGTATCTTGCAATTTAATTAGGTGCATGTTTAAGAAAAACTAATTATTTGGTAGACCCTTGATCTGCAGTCCTCTCTCATATGAAAGCATAACTGCAAGATGGGTTCCTAATTACAGCTTATCAACTGTTCAATCTATTTCATGTCCAAAAGAGAGGGGTGTATATGTAGTTCTCTCAATGATCTTATCTTCTATTCTTCTTCGTATTTCTTCTGTAAGCTTTCTAGAGCAGAAATGTGAAATGAAGCAGTTCAGCATAGCAGACCAGAGTAGAATATTGTGCTTTGCTGTTATAAATTTTTTGCTCTTTTCCAGGCACCTTTAGTGACACTGTATGTGCTTTTGACATTGGTTCTTGTTATTTTGCTGGAATAGCCAAGGAGGGGTACTGCTCCACTGAGTCAAAAAGTATTAATAAGTCTATCTCCATAATATTTTTACTGTCGGTCACTGGAAAACTGGCAAAGTAATTGGAGCTGGGAGTGACAGGAAAAAAAAGATAGATTTTACAGTGAAAGAAGTCAAATACTACAAACACTAAGTAATCTTTTGTCCAGGCTTTAGTTTTACACTGAGAGAAATATGTGAGATAATTTCTTCTAACTATAGTATTTTGAATTCAAGAAATGAATCATAATATCTGTAATGTGTATATGCATACTGTAATTTAACTGGTCTTTAGTACAATGAATCTCTAGTGTGAAATTTTCCCTGTTAATGATCAGCATAAGATATGGTTCTTAATGCAATTACGAATCCAAGGCTTACAATCTGTAGGCAACAGAGTAAAAAGATGATATAATTAATCTTCTCATTTCCTTCACTCATACATATAGGGAAAAAGCAACCATTATTATAAGCACCTTATATTTTTCTATCAGCAAAAGGGACCCTAACATGCACTGAATTACATATTATAGGCTGTTCATTCCCACAGGTATGTAAATAAAGTGTTCCAGCATCAGCAGTTTCTTTTTAAATGGGTTTTTATTTTGAATAAGATTAATGGAAAATAATGTACTCTAGTCTAGATAAGGAAAGACCCTTTCTTGATGCCAGAAGCAAACAAGCCGTTCAGCCCCTTTAGAGAGACTCTTCTCTTTGAAGGAAAAGCCAGCTTACCACCCCCATCAGTTATCAGAGGGCTTAATAAACAGGACCCATCCCCTACCCTGGGCTGCATTCTCCAAGATTTTTCCAGGAGAGCTTGGGTAGCTGCTTTCCACAGTCTCCAAAGGTCCCTGTAGATGCTGTGGCACGACTTCTCCACCTCAGCAGAGTCAGTAACCTGATAGGAACAGTGCTAAATCTTTCAGATTGGTAGGAAAATTGTTCTTCTTCTGAGTGGCTCTGGGCTGATAAAAGGCTGGGAAGGCCTAGAGCAGAAGTATCAGCTAATGTCTTTTTCAACAACACATGGTCTGTCAGATGGGTAAGAGGGCCTTCCCTAAAGGATTTCAGCAATTTATTTTCTGGGCAAGCAGCCCCTCTCAGTTGCACCACAGTATTTTTCACCTGGGAGAAGCTTATAGCTCAAAAAAAGATGGTGTGATCCCTGTCCACACCCTCTTACAAGGGAGACACTGAAAGTCCCAGACTAGACGTTTCCATACACGTCAGGTGTCTCCAGGACAGCTGGGCTCATTAGAGCCACCAGTTCAGCATGTGACAGGCAGAGTGTTGGCACACAGGAAACGCCCTGGGTGAATCACCACCATTCTGTCTGGTAAACCTTCTTCTATACCACATGTCTCAAGACTATACCGCTAATAAATCAATCAATCAATCAATCAATCAATCAATCAATCAATAAACACCCCAAATATTTTGCCTACTGCTACAGACTAAAGAATACTTGTTAGTCCCCCTTTTTAAAAAATTGTACGTGACAGAGGCCAGTTGTGTGATAGATCCCTATGAAGACATTTCATCATACCAAACAACATTTCTAGCCAAAAAAAAAAAAAAAGTTATTTCTCTCACAGAAGGACAAAACACATGAAAGAGGGAAAATTCTCCTAAACTTCTCTGTAAGTTTTGAACATTCATAACAGCATGGCTAAGTGACACGGTATGCAGTATTGTGGCATGTACGTTACATTTCAGTTTCTTAAAATTCACAGATAAAAATGAAATTATTCTCACCCTGCATAGGAAAAGATAGGATCATTTTCTTCAGTGGAACTTTAGTTCAGGACCTCTGAAGAGGAGTTCTTCTGCTCCCAAACCCTTTTAGGAACATTCATTCCGACTCTAAAATATGGAGCTTTTATTTCTGTAACAAATATTGGAGTTAGGTAGAAGAATATTGTGAGTGTGAAGAAGCAACATAATGAGTTTTAGAACACAATAGATATAGCCATGCAGAATACATAGCAGCTTTTCTTTCATTATTTCTACCTGAATACCTTAATTCAATTCTAAACCATCAGAAAACCAGCAAAATATTCTCACAATGCCAAAATTTAGGGAGAACAAAACACTACAAGGATTGTAGGGTGTCTTCTTTTCATTATTATTATTTTAAATCTTCAGAGTCTTACCTTTAGATTTCCTAAGAGCACAACTGACCTGCTTAGCAGCTCATGCCTGACACCTAAAGGAGATTCTCTACATCCCCTCTAATAAGATTCACCTGAAAGTGAGGATAGCTTCCTGTAGCAGAGGTGCAGAGAGACTGAACAATGGGACCTTTGGATTAAGAGTTCTTTAACACATAACAGCTAAAAGAAAAGAGTAGCAGGCAGAGTAGTTTTCATCTATCAGCATTCTTCTCACAAAGTAAAATTTTCATACATGAATGAATCTGGTATTACTTAATCTTAAGGATTAATCCTAAAGATCTGTTTTTTCTTTATCAGAACATTGGGATTGTCTTCATGCTTTGCATCTGCTTTGACCAAATTCTTAAGACCAGCTGGACTGAGAAAATCAGCCACTGCTATTAACAGAGCAGTCTTTATTACTCTGCGATTCAAATGGAAAATCTATGTTGCCCATTTTTTTTTTTCACTATCACAGAAGACAAATTTTGAGATGGAAGAGCACATGGCTCTTTCTGTGGTATATGTTTTTTTCTAGGCTGTCTCCCTGAAACCAACATTTCCAAATCAAAAACTCTGAGTAAATCCAGTAAGATCTTCAGAAGATTTGTAGCCAGCTAAAGTCAGGTATTTCTGATTGGATAATTGTTTAAACCTTTCTGTAAAATTTCCCGTTATGTAGACTCTGCTGCCTTCTTGGTCAATGAATTCTGTTTATCCTCACATTTATAGTCAGCATGTTTTTTTCTCTACCACCTAGTCTAGATCTTCTTTGCTGCAAATTAAGTTTGTTACTTCCTATCTTAGCCTTTGCAACAAATCTATTGCCTTTTAACTTAGAGCAGCCAGGTTTTTGTATAATTGAAGATGGTTATTACAAGTCTTCTTTGTGCATTGTCCTGTAAATTAAATGACTCCAGGTCTTTCTGTCTTTCTTCATACTCTTTTTTTCCTAGACCTCTGATCCACTCTTGTTGCCTGCTTTGGATTTTTTAAAAGGTCACAAGTAACCTAAGCACAATAATACTGCTGCAGCCTTATTAAAATGGAAACCCTCTGAGCTTTACACACTCTAGACAACCTAAGATTTGGTTTTTTTTGAAGCAACATGACAGTGTTGATTACTACTCAGTCTGAGATCTATCTTATTCATACTAACTCTTCTTTTTATTTAGACATCTTGCACTTTGTACATGTTCTTAATTAATTGTGGTTTATTGTTTCCAGACAGTTTATCCAGTTCATGAATGGACCTCATGTATGGAAAAATTTCCTGTAAAGTGAATATGTAAGCTGAGGAGAGGAGTACTTGCAAAGTGACCTGTTAGAAACCTCACATAGTCAAGCTGCCCAAAATAGAATACTTAAAGAAATAGAATACTGTCATCCCTTGCTGACTTCTACATACAGTCAGGTTTGAAAAATAGAAGGTAACTTTGGTTCTGTAAAGGAGCAGCCATCAAATTTGGTATAGTACTGTGTTCAGCCAACTGTCAACATGAAAGTTTTCATATTCAAAACATTCATCTGGCCTCCCATATGTCAATTTACTACAGAAAAAAATGATAATTTACCCCAGTACCATGAGGATAAAGCTGTTGTGAAAGACTGCTGATTCAGATTCTACTGCAGCGAGGGATGAGAAGGAGATAGAAAAGCTATCATCCCCAGAGAGAGGTGTGGATGTCAGTAAATATTTTTGTGCCACAGGCTACATGGTTTTGTTCACCACAGTACTTACAAAAAGTTTTCCTTCTTAACCTTTTAGATCTCGTCTTAGAAGTGTCCCTCACAGAGCCATGCTGCTCTTTTTGTACAACACTATTCCACCACTCTGTCATAATCCAACTCTCCTCACCAGTCGTGTTTCTATTTGGGAGAGGAGGAGCAGAGACCAGCTTCCAGCAGACTGCAATCCTAGTCACTATCATTTTAGTCGCTGTCATTCCCTAAGGAGTGATGGGATGCATTCTTTTATTTTCTAATACCCTGACAGCCAGCACGAATAACCTCCTGCCCTTCTCTTGCAGGACTGACACTGGCATAGTGACGAGGTGTCCACACAGCTACCATACAATGTCCTGAGTTGGAAGGGACCCACAGGATTATCGAATTCAAATCCTATCCCTGCACAGGGCAACCCCACAGTTCACCAGTGGCTTCTTGTGCCAGGGGCACAGCTGCCTCCAGACTTACCTGATACATTGCTTCTTTCTAACTGAAAGGTGTCCTGGAGTTTCCTCCCAGGGTTCAGTGATACTATATGGAAGCTCCTGTGTATGTTAACGACCCCTGAGAGAATAAACAGAGCAAGTGCACTGTAGTGATTTCTGGATTTACATGATCAAAGAATAAGCCTTTTCCTGTTTACATCACTGAATGACTGATGCTCCCAAAATCTGCTTTAATATCTTCCTTGAGACTTCTTCCCTTTGTTTAATTCTTTGGTTTATTTTATTTCAGAAGCTAGGTGCATATAATCTGCTACCTTTCGTTGGTATTTGGTAAAATAAATGTAGTTCTATTAAAATATGTTACATTTAAAATGAATTGCATGCTCCCATAAAGAATGCTTTGGCACTATACTTTTACATAAAATGAAATGAGGTGACTAAAAGCCAGTATCATAGTCAGAAGCAAGCAACATTCAGCTTGTGATATGTTAAATAAAAATATTCTAATAGCTGTGTCTACTGACTCAGACATACTGAGTTCCTGCAGATAAAGTTTCATGCTATAGTGAAGCACTGTAAATTTGGAAAACGGTGTTGAGATTGAAACACATTTGAAAGCAAAGGGCACAGTCAATGTTAGAGAGCTTATACAATAAAGAGAGTCTGTATACCCTAGACTTTAACCTCTGGGGTGTTGGCATGTGCTATGATGAATTGAGTAGTTTCAGTGAAGATTTTCTTCGATAGGAACTGAGGGTGTAAAATATCCAACAAAATTAGAGTCATGCCATTGTAAGGCTAATTGTCAGAGAGCTGAGAAACACTTTTATTGAAATTGATAAAATTTCTCAAAGAAAACATCTAAAGTAAGCAATGATTTATATATACATTTTTTTTTTTCAAAGAAACTTCAACCAATGCCTTATTTTATTTGCTATTTTTTATTCTAGGAAAAAAGTCCTGTACTAAAACCATTTCTGACAGTTTAGCAAAATCTGCTGATTTAACTAAAAACTAGATAGCAAAGCCTTATATAAAGTAGCTAATGGAAAATCAAGTCATATAGCCTCTGTCACTATGCATATTATTAATGGGTCTTTGCTGGTGACTAATTTTTCATGTTAGAAGTCATTATTTAGCAACACTACCCCTGTGTAAGCCACAGCAAAACTTAATAATCTTCCTACCTAAAGACTAAACACCACAGCCTATTAATACATTGTAAGGAAAGAAAAGACTACAAAATATCTTGGGAGATAGGTCTTCTATGTCTAGTTAGTCCATTGAGTGGTGTGCCCTCCTAAACCCAGAAAGGCCTTTTTGTGAGAAAACCAGGAATAAGCAATTATAGATGGATTTTGTCAATTTGAATGACTGTAATAAACACTTAGAGTCAAAATACAGTCTTTTGTTGGTTTCATTTGAGCTGATTTAGGAGGAAGCAGGAGAATCCCTGAGACAGAAAATAATTAATGTAAATAATGCATGGGAAGCTTTTACACTGACGCTTTCAATTGAAGAAATGTGATTAGCACTTCACTTCTCAGTTGGCAGTTTTAGGTCACTGGCCTAGTCTAGCATGAATAAAACCAGCGAATGAAAAATGGCAATCATGAAGCAAGAATTAAAGAAAGGCAATTTGGAAAGGGAACTTTTGCTACATGAAGTAAAGAAGATTAAATTTAATACTTCATTTAATGTCACCATTAATCTGTCATTGTGCTGGGTCAATATGTGCAGAGGCAAATGGAGACAAAGGGGAGAGTAAGGGTAATGGGGTTTACGTGCATTTCCGTCACTTTGAAAGTTTGACTTGGTAAAGATTAAACAGGGAGAAAATTATTATTTCTGGTCTTTGCAGCACCCTTGAGCTCTGAGGTCCTCCCTAAATAGCTGAGTAATCACAGATTATGTCATTAGACTCAGAAGCACAACCCTTGGAAAAGCAATGCCCTAGTACAGGTAAACCCTCTTGCCAATGTTTTTCAGGTTCCAGTAGAGCTGAGGAAGTGAGGCCACCCTCCGGGTGATCTATTAAGCCCTGCCAAGAAACTGAACTAGTTTTTCAGTGTCGATGATGTGATGTGTGCTCAGATCATACTCTGACTTACCTCCCTGAAAGTACATGTTTTTCATCTACAGATAGATATAAATGTGCACATATATATGTGTGTGTGCCTATACGTGTGTAAATGTGTACACACAAACAACCTCATTAATAAATAAATAATTTACACAAAGCATATCTACACAATCAGCTTTGGGCCAATGTTTAAAATGCAGCAACTTACATGTGTGTATAAAAGCAGTTTATAGAACTGGGTTATGCTGCTTCACGCTGTAGGTATTTCCACGTTCTTTGCAGTATTTATAGAATACTATAAAATTATATAGTTTCCTATGTTATTTATAGTATTTATAGTAATTGTTTATTGTGAAACTAATCTATTTCTACATCTTTAAAATAAAAAAACCTTTGGTTCCTGAAAATGCAAGCAAGTATGGATGTTATTTTCCATTACTTTTCACATGGAATAGCTTTTTGAAGTTTTCATTTGATGTTTGATCACAAGTATAAATGACCGCTTTAAGAACACAAGTAAGTCATCCTATATATGTATCTAAATGGCTTTTTATGAGCATATGATGATAATAATCAGAATTCCCCTTTTACATGTAACTACATATGCAGAAAGAAAAAAAATTTCTGTAAATCACTGCAAGAAAATGGGAGGCAATTGTGGGAAAATAATTATAGTAAGCAGTTTGTGAGAAGGAAACATCAGTAATTTTTAATGGCTTGTCACTTGAATTTTTGAACATTTGTAAATCTCATTAGTGTGAATGTGGCCTTGGAAATCCTGAACAACTCTTGGGCTTTGTAGAGTTAGGACCAAGTTCTCCAACAAAACAAAAGTTGCCATTTCTAAAATAAGACTACATATATCATTCCCATCAGAAAGAGAAATTTCCCTTTAACAGTAAGGGTCATAACAATATTCTTCCAGTATGAAAAGAATTAGATGAGTAAGACCACCAGCAGTCTAGAGATAAAATATTTGAAAAGAAGGGGAAGCTCCTTTTTTCTTACATTAGAGAGGTAACAGTGATACAGAAACACACATACCCAACACAGGAATCTAAAGTAGTTTGCTTAGATCCAAGTCGCTCAGT
The DNA here is from genome assembly GCF_037038585.1 of Patagioenas fasciata. Taxonomy (NCBI): domain Eukaryota; kingdom Metazoa; phylum Chordata; class Aves; order Columbiformes; family Columbidae; genus Patagioenas; species Patagioenas fasciata. Next base: position 101,766,878 of record NC_092520.1, on the reverse strand, counting down.
TAAATTATTTTCTTGAATCAAATTAGAAAGATATATTAACACAACTGTGTTAGAAACTGTCTGTCCAACCTCATTGGTATCACCTACTGATTTTCTCAAAACTGTCTGTGAAATTTTTAGAGTCAAAGTCACCTGCCTTTGTTTATTACACAACTAGGAAATTTTGTTGGAGAATATGAAGACAGAGGAGCTAGGAACGTATGCTTTTGTTTCATTTTTTTATAGCACAGAATACTTTCCTGAGCATTAAAAAAAAAAAAAAAAAAAAAAAGACAATAGGAAATACCACAAACAAAATAGGTGGAAGTCTATTCCACAGAGGTGTAGAAAGTTCTGCCCAAATTCTTGGAGGAATCTATTCAGTGAGTGCCCATAGAGACCAAGGTGCAGACTCAGTATTATTATAGAACAGTTTGGATTGGAAGGGACCTTCAAAGCTCATCTAGTCCAACCCACATGCTGTAAACAGGGACATCTCCAACTAGATCACATTGCTCAGAGCCCCGTCCAGCCTGGTCTGGAATGTCTCCAGGGATGGGGCATCTACCACCTCTCTGGGCAACCTGTGCCAGGGTTTTGCCACCGTCATTGTAAAATGTTTCTTCCTCATGCCTAGCCTGAATCTTCCCTCCTTTCATTTAAAACCATTACTCCTTGTCCTGTCCTAACAGGCCCTGCCAAAAATGTCTGTCCCCAGTACAGTACAGTGTCTGCAATCCATCAGCCCCCCCCAAGTCTGTCTTGGGCTGTGAAGTAATGAAACCTGCATCTTTAATAAAATTTTGAGGCCCTGCCGAAATACACACCTTGGCTCAACTAATTTCTCCTGTGCTTAGCTGTACCACAGTGATTGGCGCCAGATTCACAGAAGGAGCTGTGTCACCTTCCTCATAAATGTCGCATCATTTTGGCCCCCGGTAGCTGAAGTTAATGATACAAGTAGTGAGGGTTTCTGAATCCAAGTGCTTTAATTGAAAAGATGAACAAATGCCTGCTAGTTGTTGTGTCCAGGGGATATTGAAAACTATAATCCAGTGTTATCCTAGCAGCTGAGATACAGCCCTAGGGACGGCAAGCATGACCACAAATAGCAGAGACAATATATCTAGATATGTTTCTGAATCTGACAATGGGAAAACAATACTAGAAGCTACCTGTGGATTTAACCATATCTTAGCTGTAAGCTAACATCTTTCCTGAAACCGAAACAAAAGTTAAATAAATTAAAGACAGGATAATTTGCAAGACAATCAACTAAATGTCTGTAGGCAACAGGTGTGTAAAATGCACTATGTGACTCTCAAATAGCTGATTCTTTCTTCTGAAAATGAGTAGAAGAGGATGAATAATCCAAAATAAATCTGTTAAGAAGTCCCAAAAAACCTCTGGGCGAGAATAAAAAAAAAAAAAAAAAAAAAGAAATGTAGCGACAAATTAGAAACAAAGGGAGCCATCAGAGAGGCTCAAATTCTCTGAGCTGGAGTTTCTCATCCATCACCTGTGGGTCCTGAAATACGGATAATTCTTGATAGAGGTGATGAAAACTGTCAAACTCATACGTTGGAAGTTAAGTTCCTAAGTGCTCTTAAGATACTTACACAATATGTGACGGTAACAAAGGTTGCAAACTTTTAATTTTAGGCCTGTTTAAATCTTGTGAATCTCCAACTTGCATTTGTTAAGCTTTTCTGGTTTTGTCAAAATAGAAGCAGCATTTTGAATTTAATTGCCATTACTGCAAGCACTGAATTCTATAATTCAAAGATTAAAGGTGGAAAAAAACTCCAACCCCAAAAAATAAACAATGAAAAAACCTAAAAACCAAAACAAAACCCAACCAACCAACCAAAAAAAACCAACAAAAAAAGCGCCAAACAAACATAGCAAACGTATCACATTAGATATGGTGGAGGAGATTCAAATAGGCTTTTAGGAGCTTAAGTCTCACTGAACCCAATGAGATCTGGGCTCCAAAATATCTTTTAACTTTGTGTGATGCCATATGCAGTCTTCTATGAAACATGCTACCAAAATCTATAAGATACACAAGAGGTTTTTAATAGTTCAGGTAAAAAGGAAAAAAAAAAAAAAATCTTCCAGTCCCTTCCTTCTCCTGGAGATAAACTTTTGAATGTGATTTGCAATTGGAAATAGTAATGTATTTCAGAATTTCTCAAGAAACCGTTCACCTTTTCCCAACTTAAGGATCAGGCTGTATAAGAAAGGGTCTCTCTGAATTTTTCTTTTTCAAGGACTTTAGCAGAATAAGAGTTTATGAAAGAATATTCATTTGGTCTTGTTTATGCTTTACAATGTTCTCTTTAGCTCATGTTGCTTTCTCTGTACTGCAAATCATGAGTATTTTTCAACTACTGTCTCATTAAAAATAAAGGCCACAGATTACGAAAATGTCTCTATGAAGTTCATTGTTGGATTTATGCATTTATAATAAAAGGGTCTGGGTCTGTCTGCACAGGCCTTTGCAGACCCCCTTGCATTTCCTTTTCTTCCAGATGTCCAGAGGGAAGCCAGCTTGAACCCAAGATCGTTGTGCATGACTCAGTGTGGTAAACCCTGTGAGGCCATGGTGCATACATACTGTACTGTGTGGGGAGGAACTTCATTATACACATGAGAAATGATTACAGTCTTGTCTCAGAGAAGAGATGTGAGGAAAGACCAAGTAAACTTAGTAAGGTACTTAATTTAATAGTGTTGTTCATTGTCTTGATAAATTTTGGAGCATTACAATGAGAATATTCCCTTGTTCTTAAGACCCCAAACAACTGTATTCTTCAAAATTTCCATCTTCAGGTACCAACAGTGTCGTGTTTGACAAGATACTCTCAAACTTATATCTCTCTATAGTTGTGAAAAAAATACTTTTTGTGGTTTTGTACCTGGTTCAAAAGGAAAGCAAATATAAGATTTATGATGAAACTATTCATCTCAGCTGTGTCTGTATTGAACGTCATTGAGATCAGATGTGAACGAGAGGATGAAAGGATTAGTTCATGCACATGACTTCCTGTGCCCCTGCTATATCTTGTCTGCGTGACTGCAAAAAATAGCAATGCTTTAACCTTTAAAACCAATAAAGGAATTCCACAATTAAAAACCGTATTATCAAGTTGTCAATTATATTTTACATGGTATTTTCCTTTTGCTTGTCCGTAGAAATTCTTTCTGCTTCAAACTTGGTCAGAGTCATTTGTCCATTCTGTATAATATCTGCATTGTTATTTTTTTGGCCAGCACAGAAATCCAGTAACTTAGTTAAACTCCTTTGGTGAATTCAGTAGGACTACCACAGTGTAAAAATGCAGGGAAATCACAATTAACGAGTCTTCTGCCTTTTACGCAACATCAGAATTACACAGCTGATCAAATAAAATAGTCTATTCAGCAAAACTAATATGAAATGAGACAGAAGCAACTTTACCTGTTCTGTTGGCCAGATAAAGCAGATACATTTCACTGTCAGTTTTAAACTGTCTTCTGCATGCCTGCCTGTTGACTTGTCTCCAACATTGTACAAAGCAAACTTCTAATTTGTTCTAAATCACACTCAATAAACCTCAAAGTTACTGAGATACACCTAAATACTTTACGTTCCTGAGCATCATTTAATGAGCTTCTCTTGCTCCAGCCATGGTCTCTCCATGGACAAAGTAAACTCTGGTTCAGGCACTGCAAGAGTTATGGCAGCCTGTTTTTTCAGTAGGCGCCAACATTTCCCATTTATGCATACGTGTGAATACTCTTTTCAGAACAAGAGTTACCTCCTCTTTTAGAGTCTTAAGGCAACATCATACGGGCATCTGGCCTTAGACCAGCTCTTTAGCTCTGAACAGCCTTTTCTGTTTCAGTGCATATGAGCTGCGAGGGCGAAAAATCATGGACTCTATAGAATCCAATATGAATTCCAGCGAAGCCATTTATTACAGGGACAAGCCTCCTTATATATGCAGTTATTTCCTGATCACGCGTCCACGGTCCAAGCATGCATTAGCTGATTGGATATTGTCCATGTTCACGGGCTGTCCATGCGCCCGAGTCTCACTGCTAGTAGGTCCGTTGATTTACACCACGTTGGGGCCTTGTTATTTCGGAGTTGCTTCTCTCCCATGGCAGGTCCTGTTCCCAGCTGTGAAATTTCTGGCTGGTTCAGTAACAAATCTCCATCTAACAGCAACCCATCCATAACTCAGCCTCAAGAAAATCCCTCAAATCTCCCACAATGAGCAATTTGTCTAGGGTGTTAGCCTCATTCATTGCATATTTTGGGAACATTAAGTCTGTCAAGTAATTTTGTAGCAATGTTTTTTCTATCACTTTCTTGACATAGATACAAGTTAGAACAGAATTCTTGGGTTTTTATAATATCTCTTGGATCCCTATCTGGTGTTCCTACTGATCTTTAAGTTGGCAGATGGCCTGTTTCTCAGATCCTTTTCAAAGCTAGCATGTCAATATTATAGTAGTTTTATACCTCTTCTTCTCCCTCTTCCCCAAAATTTCGAAGTTTGATCTACAACCTGTTTTGCTCTCTGAAGTCTAAATAATTTTAATTTCTGCATTAGTTAGTTTATATATATATATATAATATTCCCTATGCATTTATGGATACTGTTTATCCTAATGATTTTTGACTGTAAATATGTCTGAACAGATTAATCAGCCTGACCCACAAGCACCATCCACATTACATAGTCTGTGGAGTTTGCTATTACTAAGACCATCAAAAGCAGTTCATAGTCTCTCTTCAGTCTTGGCTGTTTCTGGGATTCTTTCTATGTTCTTCAGCCCTCCTCCTGGTTCTTCATAACAAGGTTGCAACTTCCTTTTGCCTGCAAGAATCAGCAAAATCCACATAAATTTTTTGACCTTCTGCCATATCAAGTCAATGGAAATTCAAAATTCAATCCCATGTTTTGCCATTCATGTCCTTTTAACCTGATGCTTCTTTCTTTAGTCAAGGGCAGCACTTTACACTTCTCCTGGAATCCTTGTTGAATTCAAATTGCAACAACTTACCGCTTACTTATGCAAAACATACTAACATAGCAATAGTTTCAATTATTTTCTTCATCTCGCACTTGGTTTTTTTAATGTACTTGTGCACTGCATTTGCAATACATTTACAAAATACACTTGCATTTTCTATGAAAATGGTAATAGATTATAGTGTAAATGCCCATATTTTAAATCCCTTTTAAATGGGATTCCTGGTAATATTTTTATTTCAAGGCACATATTTGAAAGCTTTGAGTCATGGTTCTGTGATCTCTCCCTGCATCAGCATGATGTAGATAAACTGAAAACAACAAAATTACCCTGTTACAAAATAAATTTAGGATAAGTAATAATTAGTCTTTGACTAATGGCAAGAAATAAATAGATACATTTAAATGTTTTGATTTTGTATTCATGAAGTAACAAACAGTATTAAGATTATTAGGCACAATAACTAGCACTGTGTCTTGCAAACATGTTTTGCCCTGCTCTGTACTACCTTCCATGTCTCTATCCATATCTGTTCTATGTTGCCTGGTCTAGCAAAACATCTGCATTTTCACTTTTTCCCCTCCCAACCTCCACTTCCATGGATACATTGAGGAGAACATATTTACTCTGTGCCTTAAATCCCACAAGAGACCAGACTGACTGAATCATGAATGAAGAATGCCACATGCTGAAAAACAAACAAACAAAAAAACACAGAAAACCACCAAAAAACCCCAAACAAAAACACTTAGGAAAACAAATATTAATATTAAAATCAGACATATGATAAACTGAGAATGTGGGATACAGTTGAGCTTGATTCCTGGAACATTTGTTTCATTAACATAGATATTAGACTTGTAAAACAGATTCTGAAAACAATCTGTGGAAGGACTACCAGAAAATCAGCCAGTGCAGTTACATGTGTATGCAGAGTACTACCTAACATTTCTTGGTTTCGGTGGCCAACTAAGGATTTTACAGGTCATGCTGGAATTTTAGAACATCATTAAATGATAATGTATATCATTTGTGCTGTTGGCAGCAACAAGCACCAAAAAAAAAAAAAATCAGGTTTCCTGAGTCCTGAAAAAGATGGTTGTGGCATGTAAATTAGTTTTGCTTCCTTTGAATGAATGTGGTAAATATTCCCACAAGCATATCATTAAAATGCTGGAATTAAGTGGTAGTATGTGTCTGCAAACTGCGCACTACACACTTCTCACTTTTCCGCCACATCCTGTTCGAGTGCTTCTTTTCCTCCCCTCTATATTTCTTTATGTTTTTCTTAACTCCAAGATTAACTTACAAAACAAAAAAAAAGCCACATTTGCCATAAAATAGTGTTCCTATGAAAGAAAGGTCCAAATCAATCACTCTCTTTTCAGTCTATCAGAGTAATTGGCTAGAAGCACCTTATGTCAGCAGGAGTACTTTTGACACTCTCCTCTATTAATTTCCTATCTCCCTGATGTGGTTCAATTGTATCATTACTGCATTTTAGCCCACATTAGCAGAAAACAGTCCTTACCCATGTTTCATCTTTGCTGTTTGTTTTTTCCTAATCATTGCTTCTCCCTCAGGTGGGCAAAAACCTATTTTGTTTTGTTTTGTTTTTTGTCAAGGACTATGTAGGAAATGGATAGAGCATAACTTCTGGACATGGCACGTGGCATTGGTTCAGGATTTAAGAAGCCCAAAGGAAATGGAGAAAGCATATTGAAGCTGGACAAAAGATATAATACAAAGCACAATTTTTTTTTCAGTAAGATAATATTATTACTGATGAGATTAAGCTCCTATTAGAGAAAAAAAGAATGTTTGGGGACATGTCTCTGTAACTCTGTTTAGGCCAGCAGAAATGAAATACTGCTGGACTTGTGTTGGAGGACAAAGGGTGTCATCCATGTTTTCAGAGGATAGATAATTTTCATTGATTTCTAGGGAATGAAGACTCTGCACCAGAGTATATTGTAGGAAAACAAAATATAGGAAAGTCCATACAATTACTTTGCATACTGATGATAAAGACATCATCATGTTGATACTAATGATGGAAAAAAGGAACAGAAGTCCAAAAAATAGGCAGTAGTTTCTGTAGGGATGATAGAAACTAAACATCCTATAGAAAGTGATTCATGTGGTTGGTCTGTTTATGGAAATTCAGAAATAAATTATGAATTGACAAAGTTTACAACATAGAATCTTTATGCTGAAAATTCTACTAAGGGAAAATTGGAAGAGGAATTGCCTCTGAACCCTTTGAAAAAAGCATAAAAGAGAAAGACAAAGAAAGACAGCCTGAGAGAGAGGAATTGTGAAAGAAGGAGAGAGAGACATACAAAGAAATTGAAGAAACATTAAAAAAAGTGGTTTTAACCTTTATGGACATTTTAGAATGGGTGAGACTGCATAGCTTTTTGAATGCAAAAAATCTGATTAATTTTGCAGTTCTCCAAGGAAATTCTGTTCTGATACTCTGATCCTCCTTACATTCAAAGGACAGCTATAGTTGTCAAGTTCTCTACATTTAGTATGACTAGACATATATTGTGTAGATCTGAGAAGGTAATTTTGTACAAAACCAGCATCTGATTGTACTGCAGGAGGAATAGGGCTTTCCATGGAATTGCACAATTAACAAAATAACTCTTTTTCTATTAGAGCAGTGCTGATTTTCTTTTGTGTTCTAGCTAGCCAAAAAACATTCTTAGCTGCCTAATCATCAATTTTGAATTCTATAGATTCTCTCTAGGCAGTGACTGAGGTCCCACCATTGTCAGTTTGTCTCTCTTTTTGTTGCTTAGCAAATCAATTTTCTTCCCAGATGTTTGAATTGTCTTAATTACTGGTGGTCTGTTTGGGTGCTGTATGGTGCTTTTTTCAAGAGCTCCTGCTGTTATTCAGGATTGACTTTATGCTCATTTTAGTAGTATTGTTTCTTTTTAACTTTCATCTTAGCAAACATCCCTATTCAACTAAAGATTGTAATTTCTTGATCTTAGGAATTATGATTTACACAGACAGATATAGGGTAGACAGAGAAAGTGTTAACAGAGCAGTGAGCTGTGCTGAGATGCTGAGCCCTCAGCCCAGCTGCACAACTCCAGGCACTTGGCTCCCAGGAACTAAATTGCCTACTCAGCAGCACTGCTTCTTTATGCTATTGAACTATTAAATGGTAAGAGTCCTGGATGAACAAAAGTTGTGAAAGTGAAATAACAACAGTCTTTACATCGGACAAATTATTCTGAGCTGAGAAATGTTTTTTTTTTATTGTGGCCCAGTGATACCATTGAGCCACCTGGAAGTCAGGCATCCCCGCCACAGAATTCATACAAACACTGAAGTTGAAAAACAGGGAAACCAAAGATTAGCAACACACGTTTTGCAACTAACATTGTAAGGCAGTGTAAGAGATGTTTCTATGACTTATATGATGAAATGGTTGACCAGAAGTTGCTATTGTAGCCGGTCCTAAGCCAAACCAGGACTCTTCTTAGAGTCACCCTTCCTAGAAGTAAGAATGAAACAAATGGTATCATATTCCCTAAATATTTAGGTTCTCTAGAACTCAAACAGGGATTCTGATAGATATGCACATTTCTTTCCCTATGTATACTTTCCAAATAGGACAAAGAATACTATGAAACAGTGTTCTCAAAGGCATGTTTCTCAAGATCAGAGATAGTAGTGCTAGAAATCCCATGTGAAAAATCTGTTTCTGAGAGCTTTCCATCTCTTTCCTCCAGCTAAAATTACTTGAATGGTCTTCACAGAGTCATATAAGCTTTCAGCTGTTTTTCCAAACAAATAAAAATTATGAAAATTCTGAAGTTGCCCATCGCTACTTGCAGGATGCAAGTACATGTGGTTAATCCTTGCCCCATTTAGCATGATCCTGGTCAATTCCCACAAGAAATTTTGTTCTTATCATGGTCTAGGAGCATTTAATCTGATATAACAATGTTCAGTCAGCTTCCCAAGTCTTTGAATGATTTATTCTGATTTGCTATAGTGGTGTGTCCACTGCCTTTTGATTAAGACACCAGAATCGTATGTGACCTACATACTTCTTACTCCTTTTGCATTTCAAGATCTAGTTTTCCATAGACCATATGAGAGTACTATCTATTTAAGCAGATCAAATCCTATAATAGTTGTCCCTCGCTGTTGCTGTTAGAAGAAACATATTTTCTATTAGTGCACTATAATGGCTGTTTCTTTCCAAATACTTCAATGGCTTATACATTGAAAAACTGGATATAATATAGCATACTAAGCATTTTCCAGTAACACTTTCTTTTGGATTTTAGCATGGTAAAGAATGTTAAGCAAAAGTAGCTGTTGCATTCAAAGTATTAATTCTGATGGTCAAGATCTATGAACTAAGGATTGTTTTTATAATAAATTTTCTGCTTTGAAAACTTTACAGCTCATCACATCCAATTCATGGAAAGTCTAAACCAGACACTTGATTCTACCCAAGTTCAGCTAAATTACTGATTTTGCAATACAAGCATTCCTTTCTGATGTTAATCTCTATAGACATAAATCCTTAATGACAAAAGTCCAGCTGGTATAATTTATGTATCCTTTAACCTTTGCAATAAAGATCTAACTGAAGCATTACAGTCTCAAAGTATGTTTGTAATATAGCAGAGTTTGTTAATGATTCTATTAGTGTATGACTACAGAATTTAATATTTTTTAAACAATGTAGCTATCTGAGAGCTCATGTTCTCACTGAAAGCTGCTGTTCCATGCACAGGCAAACAACAGCGTAGCACATCAGGAATAAATATGTCATTGTCCAACTTAATTACAACTGAAGCTGGTCAAGAGCTCTGCTGGCATGTAAAGAATAAAAATTAATGTTATTGAACCTTCCAAGCACTTTGTGGCTTTCTCTGCACTCAGGATTTTAAACACACACCTACACATTTATTTTTTTAAATTTTCTTTTGTCATGGTGGGTGTACTGCTGATTAAGAGGTAGACACAAAAACTAAATCTATCGAGCTTGGCTTTAACTTTCTAATGTGCTGTGGAAGACCATAGATCACTTCTACTGAAGAGGAATAAAGAGATTAATTTGTGCCAGCAATCAATGACAGACTTGTAGGAGAAAAATCCAATGATGCTAAACCTTGAAAAAGCTGGTTATTAACTGCACTGATGAATGCCTCCTCATTAAAGATTACTATTACTGTCTTCTATGATGTTTCCCCTTTGACCTGAGTGGTTAGCAAGTTCTTAGGACATCCACAGTTTTTGTCATAAAGAAAGTGATGACAGATATTTCTTCCATTGAATGCCGTGTATTTTCAGATAATGCAAATAATATCCTGCTTCTCTCAACACAAAAGGAATCAAAAATTCAGGAGGCAGTTCATTAGCTCACCATCTTTTCACTGCCTTTTAAGCTGGCTCTTCTTCCCACTACAAGTAACTTCCAACCAACTATATCAACATTTTCTTTAAAAGCACTCTTATGATAATCCACCAGACTTGTAATCCTTGTCTGACTCCACACCAGAAATGCTTAATTATTTTTGAGAGTAGCTTAGTTTGATGTATGGGACACAGCCTTGACATTCATCCCAGCAGTGGTGTTTGCCTGGGAAGGCTTCCCATGTATCCACTTTTGGGTCAAGTACACCCACTCTCACACCAAGTGTGCCTCTTTCCCTTAGCTAGCAGCATTTTTAAGGATGATGGGTGGGAAGAAAGCAATATGGGCTCTGTGTCTTCATCAGTGGGGAACTCAAGGATATAGTCAGAAGCAAAGAGAGCAGAGCCTTCATATGAGTGTGGTCATAGGGAAAAAAGACTGAATTTGGGAGAATGGCCATTCCCCAGGCACCAAGTTAGGGAACAGGACACAAGTTATAAACATCCATGTACTTCACACCCATCAGCTATCAACAACTTTTATTTTGGTCCAATACCAAACATCTTAGTTTTTCTATCTCAGAGAAAACCTTTCCCTTCCTTAGGGCCTCAGAGCTTTGCAATGACACTTCAACCACCCAAGCCACTCAAATGGGGCTCTGCCACCTTTTAAAGTCTTCTGAAACTGGTTGAGAAAGAAGCAGGCTTCAGCTGGCCAGGCCCTGAGCCAAATGATCTCTGGGAGGCATACAACACCGGAGATGTTTTCCAGCTGGAGACCTGCAGAGAAGTCCTCTGAATTAACAGCATCAGCAGAGCAGTATACTTGGCTCTAAACAAATCAAATTCCCACAAAATAATTGTTTGCCTACTGCGTCTGGCAACTCAAAAGAAGTGGTACTTAAACCAAACTTAACCAAACTTCCCAGAAAACAGATACTCCCACATCAGTTACAACCCCGTCACTGATAGAGAGCCCTTAGCAATAGCTACTGCTTCTCTCTGCCAGCTTCTCCTCCCTATCTGCTGGATCTCTTACAGCAGCTTCTCTGCTGAGGGCTGCACTGGAGGTGAGGCAAAACCTCCTTCTTGCAGAGGTCTCTGTGTGCACAGAGCCACATATCTCTGTAACCTTGTATGGCCAAGCCAATTTTCTCAGTTTCCTTCTCTAGAAGCATCCATTTCTGAGACACAGATGGAGAAGAAGTAAAGGAAACATGGGAATTTGTGGCAGGGAAGACAAGGTCAGAATAAACAATACTCCCTCTACAAGAGAGATTCAATACTTCTCTGAAATGATAGAAAGGGAGAACAGACTAGCAGAGAGTAATGGGTCCTTGCAGTGATGAGGGCTGGTCAGGCTGGTCTGCTGCATAAATGCTTCGCTGACAGCTCAGCTCAGGAAGGGCAGAAAAGTGTCTGTGGATGCCCTTGTTTAACAGCACCTTTTTGCCAGGACTGTTTTCAGAGGGCAACTGTGGGCAAACCTGCCTGGTGTCTGATAGGCAGTGGTGTTAGTGGGTGGAAAGAAAAATATTTTAATCTGAGACCAAAGCCAAATCTATTATCTTCCTCCACCGCTTTCAAAAACAGCTGCCAGCCCAATTACCCATTTTGGAAGAAGCACTCATTCTCCCATGCCCAGCTCCACAGGAGGATGGAACTCAGCATGGGTGAAATATGCACCAAAAGCCAGGACGGGCTTATGCTGGAGGTCAAGAAGAAGAATCAGGCGTTTGTGGGCTACTGCATGGTGGATGATAGATGCAGGCTTCTTGCTGTGCCTGTCCCAGAGGAGAAAATGTATTGAACCAGGATAACACAGATTGCTTTCAGCTATTGCTTTCTAATAAGCATTCACAAATAATGCTAAAAGAAACTGTGGTGCATGTGCATGTGCATCCAGAGTGTGCCAGCATGCTAATTTGACATGTAGTTAGCAGATGGTGCCTCATATAGGTGCTGAGGTCTATACTGCCCAAGCACTCACTGCTGGGAGTAGAACTGACTATGTCTGGCTGCTGAGGCCTTGCCTTCAAATGCAACTTGCATCTAGGCAGGTGAGTTCACCAGGGACTCCTGTCCTCTGCAGCCATCTATATTGTGCAAACAAGAGCTGAGGCAGGAGATAAGGATGTCTCCCTAAGACCCATGCACATGAAGCTGCATCTATACGTATCCATCTGGGTGGTTCTTCCTTTCTAATCATGTCAGACAAGCTGTAGCTTCACTTTATATCTGTCACTGAATTTAAAAAGAAATTAAAGTGACAATCTATCATTTAGGAAAGCTGAAGCCTGAGGGTAGGAAAGATACAAGGGTCAACCTGTGGACAAGCTTTGGATAGAAATCAATGATTGATGTGTGCTTACAAGAACCAGTTACCTGTTCCACAAGCTGTAGCATCTGAGTGTATTAGAGGAGAAAAAGAATTGTCTAATTTTAGGTTATTAAGGCAGCCAACCTGAAGAATAGCATGCGCTGTTAAATGACGTTAATATGGTAGTGTGGTGCAAAGGCAACAGCAATCTATTGGGACTGGTCTGTGAAGAGAACATACAGCAAATATGTTCAAATTATATTGGCAGTACATTTCAACAGCTGAAGTTAAAGATGTAGCAGTGTTTCCATTCATAAACCTCTATCTCTGAGTATGGAGGTTATGCATTGGCTCATTGTAGAAATGAGTCCCTAGCTGCAACTTGATGTATCATCTCAGACAAGAATTTTTATTTGTTGGTTGGTTGTTGGTCTTGTTTTTTGTTGGTTGCTGTTGTTGTTGTGTTGTTTGTTTGCTTGCTTGTTTTTGTGTTTTTTGTTTGGTTGGTTTTGGTTTTGTTTTTTGTTTTGTTTGTTTGTTTTGGTTTTGATTTTTGTTTCTTCATTCCTGAAAAAAAAAAAGTGAAATACAACTAGCATTAGAGCCGTTGCAAATGTTTTCGACTGTGTCATAAAAATGATAGTAATTTGAAATGAAAATGAATTTCAACAGCTACTGTGAGAGATTTTTTTTTCTCTTTTTAGAAGAATTCAATGAAATTTTCAAGTCTTCAGTGGTCCCAGAGCCAAGTCTCCACCAAGCTACCAGGCTGTGAGGAGTGGCTATACTCTTCCCTGCCTATACAGACATACAGCAGTCACTGAGTTGGGCTTTCCCTGCATTCCAGCTCAAGGACAAGGGAGCCACTGATGACATTGTCTCATGGCTCCTCCCCCTCACACTCTATTTTTCCCTCCAGCTCCATTTACTTGAAGGAATCCTGTAGTGTTGAGTCCTCCTAGCAAGGAAAATATCAAAAAAGGTCAACATTTTTCCCTTTAAAAACAAGATTTATGAAAAAGCTGTTTGTTGACTGAACTTTTTTTTTTTTCCATGGAACGTTTTTTTTCGCCTTTACTTTCAAACCTTATAAAACATAACCAAAAAAAGAAAAAAAAATATATAGCCCCTTCTCCCCAAGAACTAACAAGTGCAATTGTTTCAATTTTTTATGAAAATTGAGTATTTTTTCTGTAGGGCCTACTCTGTATAATTTCTGAGGGATGCAAAAATAGAACCCGTATCCTCAAAGCTCTGAGAAGTGTGCTCTGAATTTACTCTTTTTGAGTTCACCCCGATTCATATTCTGGGAGCCTGCACTTTCTTTTCGGGACTGTTTTTCAAAGTAACAGATACTAAATTAATATCGAAGAGTATTGTAAGGAATACATCCAATTCCTATGCAAGCATTCATATCAGAAACATGCTGCTAGGAATTAAGTTCATTCAACCAAGGAACCAAGACCACTGAATGCAATTTGAGTGCAATTAAATGATGCCTCTCAAATTATTAATATTTGCAGTGAGTTGCTTGGGAACAAACTGCTACTCAGAACTATTTGAATAGCAAATCCATTTGAGAAAACTCGGTGTTGGTTTGCAAAACATTCACAAAGAGAAAAATCAACCTGATTCGCTAAATATATTGCCAGCTCCAAAACATTTTCTCAGTCCTAAAATTTACTTTTATCTGAAACAGCACTGACAGACAACCAGTTCACTTGAGGAGCACAAATATGCTGGACACAGCATGGAGTTGTGGAATATTTTTCAGTACTCATGTTAGTACAAAAATAAAAGTGCACAGCCTTAGAAACAGTGGTTTTAACTGCATTGTCACTGCACTTTTTAGAGGCCTTTTTCCCATTTATTGCAATTTTGTGCTCATTGCTATGGTATCCAAGTGCCTGTGAGAGTAATTATAGCACAGTTCCATTTAGCACAATGCTCTGAAGTATTTCACTGAGATTGTTAAATGGTATTTCTCACCTCTAGCTTGCTCCACTCTCTTCTTACATCAGCAGAAATTTATATCAGTCTGTTATATGCCAGTTTACCATTTTTTTCATCCTGAATAGTATTATTTGAGATGTTCTGTTTGCATTAATTAGGTTTCTGCATTCTTTTAACTTAGCAGATTGTGAAGTTGAGGCCAAGATGGAGGTTTTTCTTCATTTTGTTCAGTACTTTATTTCTAAAATGATTTGATAGCCTGCACATAACAAGTAAATAAATAAATAAATCTTTAATATCACAGAATCACAGAATGTTAGGAATTGGAACGGACCTCAAAAGATCATCTAGTCTAATCACCCCACCAGAGCAGGAACACCTAGATCAGGTTACACAGGAAGGTGTCCAGGCGGGTCTTGAATGTCTCCAGAGTAGGAGACTCCACAACTTCCCTGGGCAGCCTGTTCCACTGTTCTGTTACCCTCACTGAGAAGAAGTTTCTTCTCAAATATAAGTGGAACCTCTGTGTTCCAGTTTGTACCCATTACGCCTTGTCCTACCATTGGTTGTCACCAAGAAGAGCCTGGCTCCATCCTCGTGACACTCACCCTTTACATATTTATAAACATTAATGAGGTCACCCCTCAGTCTCCTCTTCTCCAAGCTAAAGAGACCCAGCTCCCTCAGCCTTTCCTCATAAGGGAGATGCTCCACTCCCTTCATCATCTTTGTTGGCCTGCACTGGACCCTCTCCAGCAGTTCCCTGTCCTTCTTGAACTGAGGGGCCCAAAACTGAACACAATATTCCAGATGCAGTCTCACCAGGGCAGAGTAGAGGGGAAGCAGAATCTCTCTTGACGTATTAACCACCCCCTTCTAATACACCCCAGGATGCCAATATCTGCTCTTTTACCTGGATCTGAAAGCACTTCATCTTCAGCATCTTCCACATACATCCCCAAACTGCTTAACAGACTAATTCTTTCTTAAGGGGCCAGCCTATTTTTTTGGGATAGTGAAGCCATCTAATGATGTAATTATAAGTCATATTGGGACAAACCATATACTGAATTCCCTTTGATCTGCTATTTATCAATTTCACTAAACAAAAGCTCAATTTACTTGTCTCGAATAATATTTTTTTGTTTTTTAAAACAGAAACAGTGAAAGATTTTTCCATTTTTTCCGTGCTATTTTAGTTGTTTTCATGAAGCACTACTTGCAGGGGTGGGATTGATCAGTTATCTGATAGCAGATTGCTTTGGAGTGATTTCACTCTGACTGAATGGATAAATTCCTTTCCCAGTTCAGTGACACTGAGCAACACTGTGCATTACTTTCACAAGCCTTCATAACCTATTGTTTACAACCATGCCTCCTTCTGCCTCTTTGGTTTTGAAAGTGAAATCCCCTGTTGAAAAGTAAATTTTTAATGCCTCCCCCCCACCCCCAGTTCTTTTTCTTCTTTGGAAGGAACTGTAAAAAGAGAAAAATGGAATCAGATTTCCATAGAGCTTCTAAGATTGTGGTTGATGCTACCTATTCAAGGACCATCATTGTCAGAAGGTTCAGAAAACAGGTTAAGGTAGGTGTGAAAAACAGGTACGTCTCTCTGCTATAGGATGATTAAAACCTCTGTGAAATAGATTAGATCACAAAAAGTGGAAAGAAAGTACAACTTAAAACACAGTGTCTGCATAGCTACTGAATGAACATGTATCAACAATATGTAGGTTCTTTGGAAAAGTATTTATGGAAATCAATACAATCACTGCTAGTTTTCTAAAACTGTCCATAGTATTTAATTTACCCAGATATATAAATATACAACGCTTTTATTCAGTGTTTTTAGATTATAACTCTCCAAGGCTCTGTACTGTTTTCAAATATGCCATAATGCATCTGCTTCATGTTTCTTGCAGATGAGCAGTGGTCCATGACATGCAGCTGAAACAATGATTTTTGTTTAACTGACATTTTACAGTCAACTGTATGGCCAAAGGGCAGTTCTTGTCTTGTCTGACCTGTCAAACAGACAATAACCTGCCACTTTTTTCTTTTCACCAGTTGTGTGTGACATTCCTCCCTCTCGGGCTGCTTAAGCTCTGGTCAGAGAATCCACAAACTGCTCAGCACTATGGCTGCTTTCCAGTTTGGGGAACACATTTTGTAGTTTGCCCTACCTTTTCATGTGAGAAGTCTATCCTTGCCATGAATCAAACATGATAAGAAGGAAGACAATGAAACCTTTTAATTGGAAAATAAATGACTTGCGTAACAGGAATTTATATAGACTTGCTAGAAACCATCATACTGACCTTAAGCTGCCTCAGTTTTTGCCTGACTCATGCTTGCCATCATTATGTAATTATCAGAGATATTTTTAAGTTGTGTTAACACTTCTTAAAGCAATTGCATTGATAATAGCAATACTATTCTTCTGCAAGCTTAGCAAATGAAGTGCTGGGTAATGGTATTAAGAACTTTTCCTCGCTAGGTCATCATTAACTTTATCTGGTCAAATACATAATGACAGAAAAATGTTGCTATCCAATTAACAGTGCATAGTGGCCTGTATATAATGAGCTGGTTTCAGTCTAGATCCTATTCAAAAGATAAAACACAATCCATTTAATGGGGATTAATTGGCACTTGGCTTGTCAGTCTTGATAATCTCTAGGACATAGTTTTTACTTTGATTGTAAGCACCTTAGAGGAGGCACTGCAGTTGAAAAATTTTGCACTATCATCCTCTGTGATAGATCTGAAACAACTTACTGTACTATACTTGTAATTAGAGACAATCAGAAGAGCTGTAGGCAAACCTTCTGGAAGCAACCAGGTCTCTCTCTAACAGAGGATGAGACTCTGGAAGGAAGTAAAAATATTTATCTCTGAAGTCTTAGAGAGCTATCAGACTTTTTGTGCTTAAGGAAGATAATGCAAAACTTTGAGCAGGCTCTTGTCTTAGTATATCCATAACAGCATCACAGGCAGCCACATGAAAATATCTGTGGGGCAAAAGATCCTTGATTCACAGTGACTAATGCCCATAAACATTAGCCTAACAATATGCATGACCAAACCATTAATTCAAACTGCCTAAAATAAATAAATACCACAAATAAGACAAACTAAACACAATAACTTACTACATGCATAGAAATGTCCTCAGATAATACTTGCCTTCATCTCCAAAATAATATATTTTATTAACTACATAATTTGAGGTACACTTAGTTTTGCTGGGCACAAGAGGGAATAATAAGCCTAAATATGCTAACCTTTCCTTGATCTATGAAAAGAGATTTTTCTCTCTTCAGAAGATCTGATGAAATAAAACTACATTTGATCAACATCAGCACATGGCTTGGGATATATAGTTCTCACATTGAGGTGGAGAATGAGGGTACTAATCACACCTTGGGAACTATATGAATTTGAGAACAGTGACTGGGGGACAAATGGAGGGGAGAAAAGGAGGAGAGGAAAAGAGGAATGACTGAATGAAAATTAGTTGGGGAAATGTAACAACCATTTCAGCATCAATATATCACTTCACAAGTCTTTAATTTTGGAGGGTAACAATCGGCTGAAAGAGGAAAGTCAAAGCTGTGGTGAGATGAGGAGGCAGGGTGACCTATTGCAAGTACAGAGTGAACAAGGTTGGAGGGAAAAGTGATTTGTTTTGCTAGCAGCCACAATAGCCAGGACTTCAGGATTCTCCAAACTCTTCTTTTTTAAATCCATCTTTTGGTTCTGCTTCCAGTAATTAAGGTCACTGCTCTAGGGCATTTACTGTTTGCCCTGATGAAACCCATTTTGAATTTGACAAATAGCATTTGTGTTTGTCTTAACTCTTCATCAAATAAGACCTAGATTTTTTACTCAGCTGCAGGAACAATTTTTCTTGCCTCTCTGAAAACTCAGTGGAGCAGATATTCTTGCAAGATTTCCAACATTTATATACCTTCAGAAATATCAACAGATATTTTATCCAAAGACTCCATTTCAGTACCATAGATTTAACTTGAAAAAGAAGGAAGTGTAAATATGAGGTGGAGGATATGATTGCAAACAGACGTTCTCTTTATGGACTTACTAATTTAAACAGTGCCACACTACATGGTTTGGAACTGCCTTGTCACTATCCAACCTAAAATATGAGTAAAGAAAACTCTTATCTGTCTACAAAAAACTTATTAGACATACCTTGATCGACATCTGTGTACACAATACTATTTCTAATGTAAACGTCTTCTTGCAATATTACTGTTCTCCCTTAGAAGAGACATGAGAGGAAGATGTCACCAGACAAAAAATGGAATTTTATTAATGAAAACTACCATGTGACAGTTTCGTTTTCTCTTAAGAGGAATCCAATTTTAGGATGGAAGACTCTTGAGCTTGGAAGGTGAAGCACCTTCAACTCATTAAAACTGCTGGAATTTCGTGAGGGTGATTCCCTTATCTTTCAAATCACCTTTTCTCTTGACACCTTCATTAGCAGCAGAGCTTGTTCACAGCTCAGCTGCCCCATATAAAGCATGATTGTCTCCTCAGAGCCCATGGGGAATAGAGGTCAGCCTAGGCACTTCAGGGAGGAATATCTTTTGAAAAGAAAAGTGCATCAAATGAATGGCTTTCAAATAAGAACAGGCCCTTGCTACAGACTACAGATTCAACTAGATCCATATTCCTAGTTTCAAGTCCCATCAGTGGTTTTGCTAAGCATGTGGAGAATCTCCAAAAGACATCTCTCAACCCACACAGAAGCTACATTTTTATAGTTAGTTCTGCAAATGAAAACACAGTTGCTGAGGAGAAACAGATTTTGCAGACACAAAAGTACTTTCTCCATTTTCAAGGAAAAATAAGAATGTAGAAAAGTAGCTTTACATTAAATACAAGTTTTAAAAATATTTCTTTCTATGAGCAGCAGAAGTAATTAAGCATCACTATAGCCTCACCTGTATTCACTGTTCATATATCCTCTTTGTTCAATGCATTAGGAGTTTGGTTTTTTTTTATTCTCACTGAGTGGATGACACACAGCCTAATGGAGTTTAGTCCATTATCTGGGCTACTGGTTACTAGATACTGATGACAGATATCATCAACTAAGCTGCTATTTCTATACAGGAGAATATTTTAATAAATCAAATGTTCCCGTTTAAGATTTTTGGTTAAAAAGGTGAAACTTATAGTCTGAAAACTTTCATAAACAGGATGGTTGTGAAGATGAAGAGATGAAAAGTTTCATATTAGTGTTTGTTACAGAAGATGGATGTACAGTAGATTTTTTTTTTTTTCACTAGATTTTACTTGTGTTATGAGGACATGACAAAGAAACAGAAGTAAAAGGATTTCTACTGCAATACTTAGAACCAAGAGAAGATTATGGTAGCCCACAGATTCTTGGGCTGATGAGACAGTGCTCTCATTTCTGCTGGTTATTTTTCTTATGCAATTTTTCCCTTTTCCAGATAAATCCATCCCATTTCCCTCAAATCTATTTTCAAACTTTGTAGATTGTGGCTCTTTGCTTTGGGTAGAGGTCTCCTAAAGCCCTGACCCTGTCCTGCTCTACACTGCACAGCAGTGACTGTCATCTCATCCACTCAGCTGGAGACCTTCTGCTCTTTCCAATTCTGCTAGGAAGTAAGGTGTCGAAACTTAGCTGTACTTCTCTTTTCTATCACCTTCCTACAATCCATTCTTTCTTCCGTCCCTCCTCTCATTTTGTAATTTTCATCTGGAACTCTTTGATGACAAACAGAAGTTTGGATATGCCACAAAGTACTGCATGTATCCACTGCAGCCAAAAGGTTGGAGAATCGATATAAAAAAAATTTGGCCAGCAACACTCATTGCTGCAATTTTGCACTACCTGCACAGACCTTGATGCACCATTAAAGTCTGTTGGAGATATTTGACAAGCAAGGACGCTCAGACAGCTGTTCCCTCCTCTCTTTCCTGTTCCTCTGAAAGCGGCTTAAAGAGGTTTCTCAGCACAGCACTGGTCTGAGGCACCCACTCACCATTTATCTTCCCAAGCCATTAATCACAATCATGTGCAATTTAGAGCAGTTCCTGGTCTTTTTCCCCTGAAATGAAAGAGTTGCTCTTGCCATGAATATTATTGCTCATGAACCACAGTGATTTCCAGCCATGCCATCAATTATAAACACAGCTAATTGAAGTGCCAATAGGGCTGCCTCTCTTCACAGAGAGGCTCCTGCCATGAATTTAACTGGCCATGAATCACTGTATCATCAAACAAGAGACTCCCCTTCACTCTTCTCCAATGACCTGAAGCCAAGGCACCAGTATTGGCTTCCTGAAGTTAGCAGGTTATGCAGTGTCATAAATCCACATCTAATCAGTTCACCAAGGAAGATACTGTCTCTCTCTAAGCCCATATTGCTGCCAGATCTTTGCATTAGACTGGCATCATAAGGGAAATTGGCAGAGAGCTTCCTCTGTGGCCCTGCAAGTCTCATGCCAAGTCAATGTTCCCCACACTATTTCCAGGGGAGAGACAGAGATGTGACTATCGAAAAGATTATTCCCTTTTCTCTCCTCAGACACACAAAAAGTGCTGCCTCCAAGCTGTTTGTGAGGACTTCTGGGATGTATGCTGCCTCACAAATGATAAGTAGTAGCCAAAATCTATCACTTTTGTTTCTGAGCAATAGCATTCATTGGAAATGGATCTTGTGCTGGACTGTGAGCAAGGAAGAGGGAGACTGGGAATTTGAATCATGCATAACAAAAGAACAAGAAAATTATTTGCCTCTGTTGCCTCTAACTGTATGCACAAAGCAGTGTAAAAGCACAAAATTCAGTAACTCTTCTGGATATCATGCAAGAGAAAATGCCAGAAAAAAAAGAGAACTGAATCTGTTTCCTCCATAGATGGAAAAGTATCAGTCTACAAGAGACAGTGGAGAGGTACACTAATGTTAATGGATTCATCACCTCTTATAGCACCCACTTCTCACCCACAGAAACATATGACTTGTGACACAATAAAATCTGCTTTCCCAAAATTGTGTTGACATACAATCACTCTGCCACTGTCATAACAAAGACTACCACATAACACCACTTCCCATATAGTTCAGTGCATTTGGTAGATCCACTCACCTCTATCACTTTTAACTGTGAGCTTCAGCCAAATTTGAACTATCCCTCCACCTATTTCAGCTGCCATTGATTGTTCCAGCCATAAGAACCAGCTGTCAACATTTCTATTGACCACCAAACCACAAACATCACTCATCACCTCTGATTTTCACTGACCAAGAATTTTTCCTCTTGGCTTCCCGACTTTAACATTGATTCTTTCAGCTACTCCAAGTACCTTAATCATTCCTTCGACAGCCTGTAGATCTGTATTTGGGCCTCAGATATCTAGGGTATCTGGTCCATGCAAGTATCAACAGAACTGCAAGACACATATGCTGTGTCTTCAGTGCTAGTGCCTGGGTGATGCCCATGGTCTGCACTGCAAGCCACAGCATGAGCCACAGTCTGGCAAGACCAGATGGTGTGACGTGTGAGGCCGCTTTGAGATGCACGTGCCCTAGAGCCAGGGGCATATGGGGGACGTAGCCTCCGACTGGGGTAGACAACAGACTTCCTCAATGAAACTGGACTAGCTGACATGTACAGGCATCTCCAGGTCTGCCTACTGCCTGCTGTTTGTCCTGTCTTTAGAGACCTCCCTACAAACCCCTTCCTGCCCTCCAAACCTCATCCAACAACAGTTTATCTCTGATCCTTATTTTTCTGCTGCCTTAACTTGGACTTGTGTGGTTCCTAGTCTCTGTACCAACCCAATCACTAATAAACTAACTATATTCTAATTGCTAATCCTACAAACTAACTGAGCAAGTAGTCTTAGTTAACCACAACAGTTAGTAACTGATACATTTCTAGCTATCTCTACTACAGCAGACTCTCTGGGTCACTGTGTGAGAACATTGCACTCTATACTACGAGTACCTCATCCTTTTAGTTGGCATTAATATGGGAAAGGGATTGTGAGAAGATTTGACAGAAATATTTTGAGAGTCCTTTGATTGGGTGAATGGTAGTAACTAGTTATTGTGAACACAGAAGATGATTAGACAAGAAAAGCAAATCAACTGCATGTGCATGTGAGAAGATCTGTTCAAACAGGAGGAGAAATGCCTGTATTTTCAGTAAGCCAAGCATTAGTAAGCTTAGCAGAGTGAAGACTGACTGTTCTGAACAAAAGAACTCCCTGCTCAGCTAAGAACTTTTCCATAACCCAATTTAACCACTCTGTATACCTTCCAAAGTGATTGTGACAGTAAGTTGTTCACTTTCCCCAGAGAAGATCACATGAGGTACTGTAAGTAAATCAGAATATAGATTCAGAAATGACAAACTGACACCACCTCATATGACTTCTCCTTCATTTACCTCCTGAATAAATAACTATCAGTTTAACAATAATACAGATGATCAGAGGCTGTTGTCTGTTCCCAATTCCCCTTAAGCAATAGGCTTACTGGAAAAAAATATTCTGAACGTTTGAATAGAAGAGATATGAAAAAAAAAAATCATTATTAGTCTAGGGATAACCTAAGTCCCATGCCTGAAATATTTTGCATTTTGCAAGAGAGAGAGTTCATGACTCAGTCTCAACAAAGGGTGAATGACCTTATACTTGATTTCGGATGGATAAAGTCTGTCAAGATTAGAATAAAATTATTGAATACCTCCTTTCTTTTTCCTTGAATTGATATAGTGCATCCTGTGACACAAAATCAATTATATCAAAAAAACACAGCATAAAGAGTCCAAGAAAATAAGAGCAGGGAGAATTATGAATGCATCACACAAAATTCACAATACATGCAACTGAGTTGTAAAAGTTGTTGAAGGTGTTGTTTGATGAGAAGCTCAACATGATGCAGCAATGTGTTCTTGCAGCTCAGAAAGCCAACCATGTCCTGTGACTATTAGGTCAAGGGAGGTGATTCTTCCCTTCTACTCTGCTCTCGTGAGACTCCACCTGAAGTATTACATCCAGCTCTGGGGCCTCCAACATAAAAAGGAGATGGACCTGTTGAAGGAAGTCCAGAGGAGGGCCATGAAGATGATCAGAGGAGTGGAGCACCTCTCCTATGAAGACAGACTGAGAGAGTTGGGGTTGTTCAACCTGCAGAAAAGAAGGCTCTGGGGAGATGTTATAGCAGCCTTCCAGTTTCTAAAGGGGATGTACAAGAAAGCTGGAGAGGGACTTTTTACAAGAGCATGTAGTGATAGGACAAGGGGCAATGGCTTTTAACTGAAAGAGGGTAGATTTAGATTAGATATAAGGAGGAAATTCTTCCCCATGAGGGTGGTGAGGCACTGGCACAGGCTGCCCAGAGCTGTGGATGCTCCATCCCTGGAACTTTTCAAGGCCAGGCTGGATGGGGCTTTGAGCAACCTGGTCTAGTGGAAGGTTTCCCTGCCTATGGCAGGGGGGTTGGAACTTGATGATCTTTAAGGTCCCTTCCAACCCAAATCATTCTATCATTCTATGATTCCATGAAAAGACAAAGTGGTTTGGTGCAGAGGTATCACCAGGTAGTGGATTACACTCCTCCAATGGGAAAGCTGCGAAATATTAGACTGTGACATCTTAATCAGCATGCTGGGAAAGAGAAGCAGAATGACCTCTCACTGTTACTGTTGTTGCTTTTGCATGTAGTGCCTTTAATCTCGTATGCAGCAATCCCAAAAGCTAACATTGTCTCTCCACACTATCCACCTCCTGGAAGGATTTTAGCAATGACAATTAATTATAAATGGGAGACAGTGTCCAGTCTTATCATTTAGAGATAAAGAATGCCTTGTCCAATCTGCTTGAGTCTACACAGATAATTTTTAATAACTATTTATAATATACACATAATTTTAGAAATTATAATCTTCTCCAGAAAAAAAAAAAAAAAAAGAAAAAAAGAAAAAAAAAGCTTATGCAGTAAGATGAAGGATGTTTTCAATTTTTTTTTTTTTTTTTTTTTTCAAAAAGATGTTCTGGATGAAATTTAGTCTGATCACTTCTCAGTAGGTGTGTCATAACAAAAAATCTACCCTCACAAAGAAATCCTCTATCTCCACCTGGGCCCTGGGACCTTCTGGGTTTCTGATGATGCTGGAGTGTGACTAAGTATTGTTGGTATTTATTTGTCACGTGTTATTACTTTCTCCTGTTCTCTTTGGCTTACTTCATCTGCCCAGGAAACCCTGAACCATCAAAGACATTTACTGCCTAACATTAACCAGCATGGTCTCATTATGCAGCTTTAAGCTATTCCAGGGTCAGAGATTTTGATTGCACATTTGAATCAGGAGAAGTCCTTTTGCACATCAGGTAACCAGTACAACAGGGCTATGGTCCTAGCCTACCATTTCTTGGTAATACTGTAAGGTAAATAAATAAGAGTGGTGAGAGTCACAGCAGAAGAGATAGTTTCTAATTAAAAAAAAAAAAAACAAAACAAACATAAACAAAGAAATATTCACAGAGGACTGCATTAGTTCCTGATTATTCAAGTGAATTAGCAGCTTGCTTCCCCTTACAGCAAGAAGTGGCATATAACAGATAAGCAGCTGTACAAAAATAACAAACTTCACTTACTATATTCACCACTGGAGCTTGTTGCAGATGTGCATTTTTAGAAAATTATGTCCTAAGCACTCCTGGTTTTGCTGGTATTTGTATAATGAGCATTGTGTTCTAATTTATTATTAATGTGCAACTTACCCCTTACTGCCAGCCATTCTTTGAATGAAATGTTGCTTCTCCATGTGTATTTCTGCCTAAATATTTTATAACTGAACTAAATAAAAAATAATCTTATAACTACTTGAGGTTAAACTGAAAAAATGCAAGCAATTCCATTTTGCTTTCACATTTATTCCTAGTATTTTGTAAGGAAATCTCATTGAAGCAAACTCTCAATTTCACCCCATTTCATACTAAATGACAAGGCAATAAGTTCATTTCAAATGAATAGGAATGAAACACAAATGTGTTACTGATACAGGGCACCTTTGCTATAATTGAAATTATTGAGTAATGGCTGCAGAGGTATTTAAACCTAGTATAAAAACCCACAGCTTTCTCACCATATAGGCCCTGTATTCCTTAGTCCTTTGAAATCAGGATATACTATGACAACAAATAAATATAGAATGTTTTTATTTACAAGGCGAGAGAAATTAACAGCCTAGAAAAATTAAAAAGCCAATTATCTTCTTATGAACAGTGTTAGAAATTATCTGAGCAAATTTAAGTCACCTTTTGTGATGAAACCGAATACTGCATCAGCACACAGTTAAAAAGAGTCATCTTCATGTCCATCGTGTGTATCTGTAATTGGTTTAAAATAGATTTTTAAAATGCAGGTCACTTACCATCTGCAACTTGTTATATCAACACTGAGAAAGAAAAAGAGAAAGTGATGAAGTGCAATGACAGATGCACAGCTGTGTAGGGGATACACCTATGAGGATTGTATTCCTCATTTATTTATCTTTATGATTGAGAAGGTCCAAATAAAATTATTTCCAGAAAATTAATAAGAGAATAGGGAGTCATAAAAATGTTTTCATTACAAGATGTAAACAAACCCTGGAAGCGTAACTGTGCAAACTGTAATCAGTATAAAAGCACAAAAAACAATTGCTTCAAATCACAATTAACCCCAGTCAAGACAGTTTGTTGCCACTGCTGAATGTGATCCTTTCTCTTAATTTATCACCAGAATCAAAATCCTATGACTAATGTATTTAATCAGTTTTGCCACAATGAGTAAATGCCTCAAGGGTCTATGTAGCAATCCTTTGCACAGGGAAGATTTACCAGAAATTTGATTAAATGGAACTAAAATATACTGGGTTTTCTGTAAACTGCATAGGACAAGAGCACTGTCCTCTTCAGAAGCTGTGAAATGAATTAGGTTGGGCCTCACCCACCACAGGGAAGGTCAACCGCATTTAGCGATAAAGAACTATAACAAACTCAGAGTACTTTGGCAAACTTGTGAAAGCAAAGATCTGTTTAACATAAGAAATCCACTTATGAAGAAAAGTCAGTTAAGATCATTGAGTCAACTGTCTTGAAGAATACAAATATCTCTAATCAGACTAGAAAGCCTAACTGGTATGATGAAAGCTTACAGTATAGTTTGGAGTGCTACTCAAGACTATGCAGACACACAAACACTGAAATGAAACAGCTTTGCTTCACTGTCTGCCTCATTAATGAGAATTTTGCTCCATCTTAAATAATAACTACAGGCTCTGCCACGTCTTGGCTGAGTTGAATCTGGCTTTGCTGTGTCTTCCCTGAAATGCTGAAGCATCTGTCCAGGAAAACGGAAAACACCGCCCCATCTTTAGAAAGTGCCTGGTGCGTAGGTGGGCAACAAGTTATACTGCATCTCTTCCAGCTAATGAGTAACAGGCTTAACCAGGCAGAAAAGGAGGTTTTCTCTGTAAAGAGAGAAAAATCCACAACAGAAAAACTAGGGTCCTGCCCGAAACTGAACAGAGAAGAATTAATCTCTTTTTCTTGTTACAGGAAAGCATATTTGCTGTGTGTCAGCCCAAACACGTTTCATCCTGAAGCTGTGCTGCCTATCTGATAACACCAGCTTGGGCTTCTGGGCCAGGAGGCCTCACTGGACTTAAACTGGACTTGACTGCACTTAAGCTGAAACTATCTTTTCTACTTACTCTTTCTGATAGCTCCCTTCCTTGCTAGCTGTCCTCATCCCATCTTCCATCCCTAGGTCCTCTTCCTAAGCCCTTTCCACTGGTTGTTTCTGATGATTGCTGCTCTCCTCTATCTATTTCTGTTACCCACTTGCTGCTTGTGCCACTGGGTGATGATACTGACTTTGCAAGGCTAGTACAGCAACCCACAGATGCCTTTGCCATGTAAACTTTCCTTCTTTGTCATCTTCATGAGACGTTAGCAAGCATTAGATTAAGTAAATGCTCAGACCAGGCTCTCCAGATATGTTTGGCTTCATTCAGCATTTTGCCACAGTGAAAGTAGTTCATCCAAATTTATAACTTCTTGTTAAAACACAGTAGTCCCACACAAAATGCAAATGAAACCTCTTTAGGTTAACCCCATGTTAATTTTCGTCAGATCACTTTACTCCCAATCACATATTCCTATCATCTGGACTGCCTCTTTGTGGGACTTTCCTAGGGCTCTTTTTAACCCTGACTTGAAAATAAATATGTACAATTTCAACAATTAATTTTAAAATGAGGCCTTATACATAGCAGCATTGGCACAGCAAAACAAGTGACCTGAGGTGCAGGAGTTGTCATGTGTGGCCATTGGTGAAAACAATGGGACCCTCATAGAAAACCCTTCCCAGAGAAAAAAAACTTACTTGAAACTACACTCTTACTCCATATTCTGTACCTGTTTTTCAGAAATAGCCCTGGACTGGTGGCAGAATACCACTCTAGAGAAAAGCTCTTCGGCTTCAGTCTCAGGCTAGGTGTCACCACATAGAAATTACAGCCACAAAAGTAATTTCCAAACAACTTTTCAGGTGCATGTGAGACCTGAATATGCATCAAATCTATCTCCAGACCTTCATACATACTTTGGAAACATTTTGGAGAAGGGGTGTGCAGCAGTGGGTGTTTTCCATAGATAATCTCCTGGACTTTGTGGTTATCCAGAACCTTAGCACTCACTAGATTACTTCCATGTATAGCCACAAAGAGGGGCAGACACTAAAAGAAGTACTACTGCCTCAGGTGAAGTTATCTAGGCTGCAGAGTAGCTGGAAACCCCAGAACCCACTGAGAAGGGTTTGCACAAATCTAGATGGCAACAGACTTGAAAGATAAGGCTCATTTGCTGTCCCTGCAAGCTCTCAAAGTTTCTCCTTGGTGAGTAGGAGATTGTGAAATGAGGCTTGCACTTCTGTGAAAAAGATATACATAGGCTTCTGCACTGATGAAAGCAGAAATTAACTCAACAGCTGTAATGCTGTTCAGAACTGGAGTGCTATTGGCACTTAAAATAAATGAAGGTATTCACACTGCATAGTTTTAAAGCACCTGCCCTGTTCTGTGAATATGAGCTTCTGCTCTGAATTGCTTGGAGATGCCAACGACCCTCCAGCCACTGCAGACACTTCTCTGGGTACTGGTCTCGCTGCACCCCTATAGTGGTGAATTCTCAGCTCCAGGTCCAAGCCTCCATTCCTGATCAGCCAGACCACCTACAAACTGCTCTGTGTGATCTGGCTCCATTTTGGCACATAATTTATCCCTCTGGGTGATAAAATCTGAATGCAGAGGAACAGGACATCCAGCTGCAGTATGGATGCACCTACATTGTGACAGTGTCCAGCTACCTGGCTGACCCAAGGTACCTGAGCTATCCAAAGCCTTCATACCTTATCCCAGAACTAAAATCTTCAGCTCTGTGTCACCCTTGAGAGGTCAGTTTTCTAGCTTGCAATTAACTCCCATCTTGTGGAGAAAGTTGTAAGAAGGAAGAGGGAAGGTGTTAATCAGGGCACTGTGGATAATTCTCTTCATCTTGAAGATGATCCATTTGTCAGCTGCCTGCACCTCTTGTCAAAAATCTCTGCTCACCTGAGGGTGAGCCATGCTCATGAGCTCACAACTCTGAAAGCAGAGCCATCAAGTAAGGAAAATTCAGTGTCAGGCAGAGTAACAGCATTTACCAAGATCAAGGATGGAGTAAGGAGTGAGAAATCTCTTGTCTCAGGAGCTCCAAGTCTCCTCCCCTCTTCCATTTACCAAGCATGATCGCAGACTTGGCTGAACTTCCTCAATGCAGCTGTCTGGATCCCCTGGGTGGAACAAAGGGCTTGCGGAGGCTGTGGCTGTGGCTGGCATAGCCCCTATATGAAGCCGTGAATGCACACAGGATGTGTCTAATCAGCACAACTTAGAGGAGTTAGGCAGGTGATAGATGGGGTGGCTTGTGGTGGAGGGAAGCAGAGGCCACCAGACTAGCTACTGCACCTACATCTTTCCCTTCTGAAGTATATGCTACCTAACTGACAAACTTCACACAGGTTGGTGCCAAGAACAGCAGTGACTCACCTTAAGTTCATACACATAACTGATGCTAAAGGGGATTTTAAAGGCTATTTAAATAAAGAACATTTAATCACTGAGTAAGTAAAAGTTATTTGGATAATACAGTTCTGAAGTTTAATTTGAATCTTGAAATCTTTTTTGTACTTTCTTAATCCCCAAAGTTTCACCAAACTGGAAAGCATACTTAAAGAGTGCTGGAAAATTGCCACAGAAGAAGGGTACAGGTGGTTCTGCTGCTAAGGCAGATCTCAATGAAATACAGTGCAATTTATTTAAAGGCAAAAAAAAATTAAATGCTCACCAGCGGCATGCCTTTTTTGTCATGTTTATGCATCCTTTTCAGTTGTAGTCATGGAGCAGAGCAATTAGAATAAAAACCACTCCACTACTAAGATCTCAAGGACCTCCAATGCACAAAGCGCACACACACAAACAAAATCTCTTGCTCAGCATTGTCTCACTTTCTCATCTATAGCTAACTGATGTTTTTCACCCTATGCATATTATCAAATAATGATCCATCAGGCAACTTTATTTAAACCAGAGTTTTCTCCCAGATTTTCAAGCAGTGAGAAGAGAGGGTCACATATCATCCAGAACCCTTCAATCCTCTCTCAGTATTGCCAGCACTGAAGCTTGCTCTGCTGTGCAGAGAAGATTTGTTTAGTCACAGGCCTGCCAGAGTGGTCCAAATTGTTGTTAAAGTTTTCCCTCTTAAGGTAAACAACTCCTTAGTGCCTGGATTGACACTGCATTTAGATAAGCATGAAAAAGCAAACCCTATCCCATCCTTATACTCCTTCTCGAGAGCATTCTTTACTTCTTTACCAGCCACTTTGCAGGGCTCCTTCAGGCAGCAGAAGCCCAGCACTCACTGCCTGATCCCACAGGCACAATTTTCCTGGCACTACTTGTTCATAAATTCTCCAGGCAGGGATGCATTTTCATGGGAGCAAGCAGCACGTTCACAAGAAGTAAGTTAGTTTTCTTTTGCTAGTTAAATCTCTGCAACTGGAATGATTTCTTAACCTTGGAGTAGTGTGGTTTCTGTGGTAATGCAGTTTTAGAAGTTTAGCTTCAAATTATCTGAGGAAACCTATATACGCTACTGATAATCAAGTATATTAGCTGTTGCATACATTAGTAAAAACTAAACCCAAATAAATCCTATTAAAGCTACTCCAAGAGTTTCCAAATGAGTGTTTACATCAGTTTAGTTTTTTAAATAAGTGAAAAATACAAAAAATTTAAACTCGTAGAATTCCTGTTTACACAAATCACTTATACATGTAAAGCAGATATTTGTAGTCTATTGTCAACCAAAACAATTAACATATAAAATAAATTGCTCAGATTCACTCTTACTCAGGTTTTACCATGAACCAGAACATTACCTACCAAGCAATGAGGAAGACAACAGTTGGGAAAAAAAAAATACAAAACAAGCAGGGTGATTCTAGATTTCCTAAAAGATGCAAGCAGACATCTTTTCTCTTGTACCGGACTGAAAATTGTAGTCAATACATATTCCAAGGAACATTTCACAAAATACTGTGGAGCCTGGAAGAAACTTCAGAAAGCCAGTCTTGGTTCATGATAAACTAGCCATTGAACTTTCCTTACAGAACAAGGACAAACTACTTAATGTGGCATGAGGTTAGATTTTACCCTGCATGCTGTCAAGCTTTCAGATCAGCATTTTTTCCAAAAACAGCAAAAGCAAATTGGCCCAGTTCTAATAGGTATTATATGTGATATAAGTCTGGTACTAATAATAAACAAGTACAGCTATGACAACTGCAGTTCTTCTACAAGATCAGTTCTTTACTTTTGTTGAGCCATAACTCAGCACTGAGGAGCAGAGAGCTGGCTTCACATGGGGCTGCCCTCTGACGTTATGGCCAGATAAAAGCCAGTGCTCTAGGTGCTGATGCATCATTCAAAAGATTGATTCACAGGATAGTTTACCATCAGAGGAACAGGTACATGTGCCAGCACTGTTTTCAGAAAATCAGCTTTCAGACTAAAGTTATTTACTTTCCAACTTCAAATAAAAAAAATAAGGATTTGAGGTATGTATCTTATTTGCATTAAAGCTGCTTTTCATTGAAGTGATAGTGCAAAAGCTTTCAACTTTGAATTACGCTTCCTACACTTTAAAAGCTTTTTATCTTGTCAAAATGGTATTAAGAAACTTCTGTATAAACATGGCTCCAACAAGTTAACCAAGCACCCTCTCTGAGTCACCTGATTTTTTCCTAATCAAGTGATAATTAGAATTAGAAGGTCCTAATGGCTACTGTTTTGCCTCTAAAATTAGTGATGTTTGGTTTTTGTTTTGCTTTGTTTTGTTTTTTCTTTTGGCGCAAAACCTTTCCTACAGACATTTAGGAAGAAAATGGTTTCCGTGAAATCTTAGAGTCGTGGTGACTGTCACCTGATTATGTCTGGCACATTAAGACAGAAAATCCTTTTAAGATCATGTGTATGGGTTTTCTCGTGCAAGATGCAGGAGTGGCTGTTGGGAAGGACCTGATATCTAAGCACTGCCTAAGAGAAACTGTCAAGCTGAGTCTCCAACTTGGCACTGCTATTTTTTTTAAAGATAGAAAACTGACATGCACATCTTGTTGGCTGAACTTTATAAAAAAGTATATTTACCTTAAAAACAACTAGAGCTTATCTCTACAATGATCCAGTCTCTGAAAAAACTTACATACCTATTTAAAATTTTGTTCTGAAGTCAATTGGGCTGCTTTTATGCATACTGCTAAGTGTGTATCTAAGCATTGGCAGCATATAAGAATTTAACACTGGAAAAAAACATACTCTGAAGAATACTTCTCATGAATCATATAGACCTACTTAAGTTATTGTTTGGGAAAGGCATTATACTGCTCATTTCAAGATACACTTTCTCCTTATTACAGTTCCAGGCATACTGTCCTTATTAGAACAGCAGCAAGTGGAAGCACTATCAAGACATAATGTTTGGAAGGTCACTTAAGTAACAAGAAGGCTAAACAATCCTCTACCCACTCATCTCTTAAGGGGAGGTGGGGAGCAAAAAAAGGGTAAAAAAAGGCAAAAAAAAAAAAAAAAGCACACACAGTTTATCCTTTCACATCTTCCAATATGCAAGCTTCATAATTCTCATACAGTTCAAAGACTTACTAATCATTTGGATTGCTAGTTCTCTGAAGTGTAACAATACCAGACATAACAGTCTGGTACTTTTTCTTTTGCACTGCCTCCATTATTTTGAGGATGAGACAGCAACAGGGAGAGGAATGTTTTTATTCAGTATAGTCATGTGAGCACTGCAATGCAAACTGTGAAGATTATTTCATGTCCATTGCCTCACTGTGCCTGAATCCCATCTTATGGGACAGGTGTCCCCATGGAGGAAGAGAAAATCGGTGCTTCCTTCTTCTCTTTGTTGCACTGAGACACCAGATCACCAGAAGGTCAGTCAATCCCGGGAGTGCTGCACGGCAGTCCATCTCTTTTTTGTCTGCCAACCAGAAAGACAGGCACTAAAGCAACGCCCCAGCACCAGAGTATTAGCAAGTGTGAGATCGCCAGTGCAAAAAGGATAGAAGAATAAAATATCCCACTGGAGGTACTTAGAGTTGACAAAGAACTCCTTGATTTAGCCATGACCCCTCTGCAGTAGCTCACTCACTCTATACCCATTCAGGCTGAGATTAGCATCTGTAAACATACAGGGAGAGAGCAATTAAAGTTGTGTGTTAATTCTGTATGTCCTTCTTCTATAGGAGCAGAAGCTATTCCTATTTTTCTGTTTGTCTTACAGGGTTAGCCAGCTGTCTTAGTTGGTCATAGGCAAAACAACATCTCAGAAAATGTCCTAACATGCCATACTTTCATGGCCATAAAGACCAGAATGTATTGTTTTCACCATACCTGGAAGATGTGAACAATGTATGAAATGATAATATAGCTCAATATTTCTTGAAAGAGATCTGGACAATTTGAAGTTTAGACTTCCTCACAGTTACAGCAACTAAAGATCATACATACACTTTGAGCTTTTGAGTAGTATTTCCCTCCTTCAGAAAACTCACATTTTGAATGACTAGTAGCTATACTAAAGAAGCAGAACTTGGACCTAAAATACTAGCAAGTTCTGCAAAATTATTGTATGAGTTTTAAAGTTTAACATTAAGTTCAGCATAGAAGTGTAGCGTTAGATAAAATTCGGCATTTTTGCCTAGTTTTTGCCTGCAGTTAAACTGTCATAGACTCTCATCACCATTTTGGATTAAGTTAAAATGCTGACTGCAGAACAGTATTTGTTGTTTTCCAGAAGAAAATGCCAGAGTTGGCAATATTCTGAGAAGCTTTTCACTTCTGATGAAACACTACATAAGCTTACATAAAAACAGCATTGGAGATAACAAGGCATCTTCCAAACAGATCACTAGCGGGCCATTACCACCCTGTGATAGCAATACGTTACTTTACTAGGAAACAAATACAAGTTTATTGTATCAGTTGCACAGTATGAATCCTCTGAAATAATGTAACTTGACTGTCTGAAATTAAATATCCATGTAATTTCACACATATCCAGCATTTTTCTATCACATGGCTACTCTTGAAATGTTAATTTCCATTTAATCACTTGCTTTTACCTCAAAGTAGCATGTAGTAGGTAAAGTTTTAGCATGCTGAATAATCCAAATTCCCATTAGTAAGTGCAGCAAATTTTATCTTTCTGCTTGAATAAATGTTTACTAATTCAAAAATGCTTTATGTAACCTGGAAAGTATGGTTCGGCTATACTTACTTTGGTTTACAAGAGTTTTTTTCAGGAAATCCAAGTGTTGCAATTTCAGGATGGAAAATGTCTCTATTAGCTTACATTATTAGGAAATGCTGTGATAGGGCATAGAAAAATTATTAAAAGAAAAGTGTTGCAAGATGCTAATAAATACTAAGAAACCAGCAGAAGCACAATGTAAGTGTTAGACCAGAGAGGGTAAGTTGAGGAAGTACCACCAAAAGATTTTAATTTTTATGGAACTTGTTTACTATTTGAAATTACTCAGCAATCTAGAACCTACTTCTATAACTAGTCAAATGATAATGCTGAAGTTTTTGATACTCCAAGGGAAAATGAGGATCTAGGAAGACTGAAAAACCTTTTGATGCATCCAAGAAGGAAAGGAGTTACAGAACAGAAAATTTTGAACTTGTTCCTTTTGGAAGCCTAATATGCCACATTGTTCCCCTCCCCGCCCCCCAAAAAAAAAAAAAAGTGGAAGGAAAATGAGGTTATGTTTCAAACCCACTAGTACCTGGAAGTTTTGTAAACAAATGATCTGGAGGCAGAAATGCTCCCACACTTAAGCTATTCACAGTTTCCAAAATAATTTAAGGAAAAGTTACCATATAAAATCAGTACAGTAATCCAAAATTTTCTATTCCATAATTTTCAAAGCTTGAAAAAACTGTGATGAAGGAAGGATGTAGACCTTTTTTTTTGGTTTGATTATCCCAAGCCAACGATTTCAGTAACTATGAAGTTTCAGATGCTAGAAAATCCAGTCTTTTTACTAAAGTCACCAGGAAGATAAGTTGCTCAAGTTTTCTGCTGTGAATCACCCCTTAAGCAAATCTAATTGTCGGCCCTGCAGCTACAGTAAATAGATAGCTCTTCAGTTGGAGTTAGGTTGAATCCCTCTTTCTCACATCTCTATGAAAAATCATTCTGTTCAGTCTAAAAAGTAGTTTACTTAGTTGTACTCTAACATTTAAAACAAAATATGAAGTTTTGGTGCTAATGATGTCAGTGGAAAAGTTCTACTGATTTTAAATCAGAGCAAAATTTTTGAGGAATAAGAAAACAAGGGTGGTTTATTATTGTTTTTATATATTCATCTGTCATCTTAACTCTTAAAATCTGCATTCCTTTGATCTCACACACAGTATTTCAGAAGAAGTTAACATAGTACTGTTACTGTCACAATTTTTATTGCCTCATGAGTTTTGTTTCTTCCATTTACTTTCAAACCAGTTGAGCATAAATATCTTTCATCTATTCTGTATACCCAAAGAAAGTGTAATAGGGGAATAATTAAGGCTGTTTATGTAGAGCTTAGTTTATTTTCAAAGAACACACTACATAATTTAGAAAATCTTGCATGAATGCTGTATTCTCAATTTATGCAAAACAGTTTGGTTTTTATTGCTCTCTGCAATCAGTGCTAGGTTATTTTTCTTATTATTTGTATTATTTTAATGGCTGTTGTGGAAGTGACAATAAAACTTCTATCTACCATAGAGTTACTTATTTAACCTTAAACAACGGTGAGAAGGAGACTGAAGAAATGTAAAACTAGGACATATTGTTTTCCACCTGGACAGCTTTTTTCTGGATTCACCCTTTTCTTGTTGTGTGCCTGTGCTAAGAATAAATCTTGTTTCAGTTCTGCTAGTTTTATGTGAAAAGACCTTTCTGGTAAAATTTGTGTAATTTTCCTCAATGAATGGTCGAGTTTAGCTTTTTTTTGCTTGCCTTTTTTTTTTTTTTTTTTTTTTTTAAGCAAATGGCAGGATCTTCTATTGAGCTTTCTTAAGTTTTTTTAAGGGAAAACTCTGCATGACATGAAATGTAACATTATGTTTCCATGCATCCATTCTTGAAAGACCTATTTCAGAAATTCTTAATAATTCTTAAAAGTCTGCATACTAAACAGTAAATTATTAGCATGACCAAGAAGTGAAGGTACTATGAAATTTATCCACATAAATGTTTATATGTATTCATTTAGTTCTTATTCTTACTAGGAAAGTGGAGGAAGTCTTACAGAGTGTCTGGTATGTGAAAGGTGATGGATAGTTTCCAGTCATTGCTGAATATATGTCAGAAGACAGAAAAAGGAGAAAGAGGAAAATGCTAGTGGAAATGACAATGAGGAATTATAACAAGAACTCATCTCCAGATGAGGTTCAGTAGAACTGAATATGGCTTTTTTTTTGAGAAGTAATGGGTATTAGTAACAGTGACAGAGCCGTAAGAAAAAGCCCAGGTAACATAATTTCAATTTCAACGCAGTAGCCTTTGCTATGAAAGCTTTTGATGTTGTTTTATCAATGTTAGTATTTAAATTTGAGGACTGCTCAGCTGTCTTATGACTTTTTTTGTTGTCAAGACTAGAACTGGTTGTTTTTCTTTTAGCATACTTGTTGTTTCTACATTGGTACAGTATAACAAAGAGCAGAAGTTCGTGATCAGTTCTATTTTTTTTTCTGTGAAAAAAAGTTCCTCTAGGATTGTGAAGGATCTGGTTGTGCTGAAGAGGGAATGATACTGTAGGAGGAAAGGAAGATATTTTCATTAAGAGTGAATGTGTGGGTAGAAAATCCTACTGTTCCTAATAAAAAATGAGCTACCAAAAGGAGATTATTTGTATAGTATAGCATGACTGATTTAAATTATGACAATGTGTTTATGCTACCTATATTATCTTATTTTTGTAGGAATTCAAAGCTATCAGTAAATACTTGCATGCTCAAAAATATGAAAGATGATGAGGGCTGAAAAATCTGTATATGGCTCTCCTCTTAGCTCTGTCCTTGGATATTGTTTGAACAAGCTTCAACAAGAGTTTCAGAAGTAGGTACCTACAGCCTATTCCTTTTTGCCAGGAAAAAAAGTGATGGGGTTTTCACAATGAAGCCAAAGCAAACAACAGAGTCTTCTCCTGCATTTGTTAATGCATATTTGGCATTTATTAATTTTCTGAATAGAGTTGAAAGAAGCAAGGAAAAATGTCATTAAAATGGCTGAGGCCTGCTGCAGAGTAAGTTCAAAATAGGCAGTGCGTTCCAGAGTCTATACATACATATATTCTTTACCATTATGTAACTGTATATACTGGTGTATATACAATCATACATGTATATTAATTTTCCTGGCTGTCAGAATTGTCATACGTTAATTCTGTACCTTCTGTTAAAAGAAGATGAACAGGCAGTTTTTAGATAACTAGATAAGTAAGTAGTCTCCAGGTAGGACAGGATGCCTCTTCTTTCGGTAGCAAATCTGATATGCGGACATAAGGAGTGTAATTTCCCATACCTCTCAGTCCAGGGTATAAAGTCTGCTTATATCCTGAAGATCCCAGGTATGCCAACAGAAAATCTACCCTGTTTCCCCAAAAATAATCCCTAACATGATTTTTCAGGATTTTTGAGGATGCTTGAAATATAAGCCCTACTCCAAAAATAAGCCCTAGTTACAGTTAATTTAAAAAGTTAATTTAAATAGTGTCCAGGCAGTTATACATGTAAAAAAGT
This sequence comes from Patagioenas fasciata, assembly GCF_037038585.1. Classification (NCBI taxonomy): domain Eukaryota; kingdom Metazoa; phylum Chordata; class Aves; order Columbiformes; family Columbidae; genus Patagioenas; species Patagioenas fasciata. The sequence goes on along the minus strand of NC_092520.1, from coordinate 101,728,735 downwards.
AATACGTTTCGGAGCAAAAATTTATATAAGACCCTGTTTTATTTTTGGGGAAACAGGGTATTAAAATGGCTGAAGACCCCTGAGTTTGAAATACAGTCACTCAAACAATATGTTAATATGCAACATGTGTTACTGACACCAAAAGTGAGGGGGAGTGTCAGTTTAAGTATGCCTTAGCACTTTACATTTTGTGCAACTGTAGATAATTAAGTCGTGCTGGTATGCTACAGGTAGGTATTTTTATTAAGATCTACATAAAAGCTGTTGCATCTGTTAAAGTGAACCAGGATATTGTAAGTGGTATTTGGAAGGCCTTTTCATATAAGACGGAGTACTTCGGTTTGAAAAATGTCATTATAGCTGCTTTCTACAGGCAGCATTAATTATTTGTCCCTTTCTAGGCCAAACAAGGTAACATGTTCTTAGTCAACCAATTTTAAAGCTATTGTGTGGGGGACTATGGAGGGTCTGTGGATTCCTTGACGGAGGGCATGGGAACAGAAATTAACCTTGAAGATATGAAGGCCTACCCATGAGAAAGATGGGAGTAAAGGAGCATCCGGAGATGTTAAGGATATATCCGTGAGAGAGAAGGGAGTAGAAGAGTAACATTGATGATAGCAAAATTAGCCAATGAGATGTTACTGCTGGAACTTGTAACCAATAGTGAAGAGACACATGAATTGGTAAAACTGTATAAAAATGCACTTGTGGCAATAAATGGCATCTACTACTTTCATCCTGGAAGAAGTTTGTCTATGTCATTTGTCCGTCTCAACCACGACATATGGTGATCCCGACGTGATCCTGTATGAAGAAGGATCTCACATGAAGAAGAGACAGTGGTGAAGCTGTGACAGCCGAAGACGAGCTGTGGAGACGGAGCCCGGTACAGCTGATAGAGCAGCAGGGGGGAGCTGCCGAAGATCCGGATCCTTGAAAAGACACACTAAGAGTTGGTGAGCTACCGGGATCAAGGCGGGGTGGAACTTATCTAAAGAAGAGGGTATTATATTATCTACATGGAAGTTGCTTCTGAAGAAGCAGGGTATTAGCCTTCTGGAATTGACTTTACGAAAGACTATGTTACTATGGGGCAAAGCACTAGTGAAAGATCCAAAGAAACAACTGAACTGTTAACAACATGGCACTTGTTGCTAGAGACATTGAGAGGACTAAAAGTGCAACGGGAACATGCAGAGACTGCGGGGAGGGGTGGCTTCTCTGGACTAGATCTGTAAAAAAAAAAAAAAAAGAAAAAGAAAAAAAAAAGGCACTGTTCCAAAGCCCAAACCCCCTGTTACTAATGATTCTCCAGCACCATTCAAGTCCATGTTATCTGATGACTTGGATGAGGATGAGGGTCTGCAGCATTTGCTTGAAAAGTTAAAAGAAAAAGGAATATGTGTAGGTGTTGCCCTGAGATCAGATAAAAACCATGAAAGACTCAAAGCAAAATTAGACCTATGCAATGTAACAGCTATAGATCATTTCAGACAGAACGATGGGGATTCATAGAAAGGGGCGGGTACCCCCCAACTCTTGGAAGAGACACTAATTGACATACCACAATTACAGGCACGATAAATTCCTGAAATCCTGAGGCAGTCAACAGACCTCGCATATCAAGCTATGATAAAGGTGCCTGAAACCGACAAAGCAGCCAAATCATTTGCAACTATTAATCAGGGTCCCAATGAGAATTACATGCAATTTATTGACCATCTTCAGGAGGCCATCAATAAGCAGGTTGAAAACTTAGAAGCTAAGGAAGCACTAGTGTTGAAATTTGCAGTAGAGAATGCTAATGTTTGCTATCAACATGCTATCCGCGAGTTTTACAGTACATATTATGTGTTTCTGTGTATTGACTCTCTGAAAATCAAGCAGCTTGTCAGGAATGTGAGTTAATTGTTTTACTGGTTGTTGTTAGAATTGTTTCTCTGTGGTATAAGTGCACCGTAAAACCTTCTCCCCACTTTTCCCACTTGCGCTGCAAGCAGCCCTGTGCTTTCCCCTCCTCCCTCCCTCTTCTCATGGTTTTTACTTACAAGATGGGGTCAGGAATGACTGTTTTCAGTCATGTTCATAAGAAATCGGTATTGGGAGGTGTTTTAGAACATAGGAAAGCACTTGGAAATATGAGGAAGGAAGATCTCGTGAAATATTGTAATAAATGGTGACCGCTGTGTAAGTTTGATGATTGGGAAAAGTGTCCGGAGAATAGAACCTTGAAGTATAACTCTTTGTTGTTTCTAAAGTGAGAAGAGCAGGACAAAAATAAAACTCTACAAGAGATCATTGAATCATTTCAGACAGTTTTACAGGTGGAATGGTTTGAACTTCAACAAGCTGAGAGAGAGTTAACTGATAACACACAGGTCACAGTAAACTTGCTGAAGTCTGCAAGATGCTTTCCTCATTAACCTGTTTTCTTTGTGGGTATCTGTTTAAGCATGTTGCAGTTTTAGTAGGCCTTTGTTGTGTGGTCCAGTGATCTCACAGACTGTTAAATAATGAGAATGAGATTCAAAATGTGCGTTTTGTGATAATACAGAAGATCATGAGTAATTTAGTTCTTTACTGCGTGAATGTGATGGTAAAATTTTGTTTGTAGTAGCTGTTATTTTTCTTTCTAGCATGCTAGCTTTATTCTGGCATTCAGACTTGCACAACTCTGTGATGGGCTGTGTTTCATCACTATGTACTAAATTTGGCTCTTGTGTATGCACACCAATTAAAGAACCCTGCTTTTGGGATAACAGTTGTAGCACCTCAGATGAGACACTATTAAAAGCCTTGCCCGGTCCAGCTTGCTGCAGTGGCGGGGGCGCGGGTGCCAATGGGGCTCCAGCGTGCACTTACCTTTTTTGTCAGGGAGACCCAGAGGCACCGCTACCTGGCTGAGCAGTAAGCAGTCCAAAGGTGCAATGCAAAAATTGAAAGATTGTCTTGAATAAGTGTAACTGTGATCTATCTGCGTATTTGAACTTGGTATTTGGTTTTCATATCTGAGCTCAGTATTTTAATTTGTATATTTATATTTGGTACCAAAAGAATTTTGTTTGGGGAGATAATTACAAAATGGGAACCGGTTCCACTGCTAAAATTCCACCTTGCTCCCCCTTAGGATGCATCCTTCTGCATTAGAGTAATTGCTGCTATTGTTATCTAGTAATTTTGAGACCAGAAAAGAATTTAAGTTGTTAAACTCTGCTTTGCATTGGAAAAAAAAAAAAAAAAGACAAACACTTAAATGCTATGATGGATGTGAACTTGGTATTGTATGAAGTTGTATTTAAAAGTTGCTAGAATATGAACTGATTTGGATCTAGGAAAATGGAATAATGGATTGATGTTTAATATGCTTGGTTTTGACATCTGTAAATTGTGAAAGGTAAATGGGGCTGAGGAATGTAACAACTGTGGAGCTAACTGGAATTGTTTATAAAACTCAGCTCATTGTAACCGAGTTTGCCAGAGCCTCCCACTTCGTACCAGTGATTACGCCAACTGTGTGGCCTTGGCTGTATCTGAATTGCAGCAAGAAGAGAAAGAAGAAAAAAAAAAAAAAAGTGGAAAAACCTGTTTTCCCGCTGCTAAGCAGAGAAAGGGGGGCTTTACTCCCTCCACTCTGTCTTTTTTTTTCCTGGAGTATTGTCACCCATCCTTGTTGTGGCACTGCGTTGCTTCTCGGCTTTGAATCAGGGGTTGTTGGTGCTGTTTCTTTTTGCTTCCATCTTGTTTCTTAGGTTCTGGCACATCTGAGGGAAGAGCTCATCATTTTACCTCCTTGCTGAAGTCGATCTTTTCACACTGATCAGCTTTGGGGTCAGAGTGCTCAGTGCTTCTCTGGGTCAGAGTGGTACTAATTTGAGTGTGGAGTGGAGCCAGGCTGGTTTGATGTAGAGTTCAAACTGATTTGTTTTCATGCTGGGCTGGACGTCTTGCCATCTCAGACAGGGGCGAGAGGGAGGTTTTATTCCCCCTCGTGCCCTTCCCCTAAGCAATATTACTGCTAGAGACCTGTAATACTGCATGAAGGAGTCTGAGGATGAAATTTAAAGGCATCACCAGTGGATCCATAGTTCTAATGAAACTGGGAAATTAAACAAAAATATTTATATATATATAGATAGATAGATAGGTAGATAGACAGATAGATAGATAGACTTATTCTATGGTAACTGGTTGTAAGAGACTTCTTAGTAAATTCACTGTGCTAGTTTTTGAGGTCATAGGAGAGAACAAAAGAAAAGCTGTGTTTTGAGACCAATAGAATACCAAATTTGGAACAAAGTTTTAATACACGAATTCTTGTATTTGCCAGAAAGCCCTATACCTCTCTTGGGTCAAGATTTGTTAAGTAAATTGTAAGCTGAAATAACATTTTCTGAGAATTCTGGTTAGATACATGTCCTACAAGGAGCTGCTTGGATGGCACAGATCTCCTTGGGCAAGTGAGAAATCTCCAAGGAAATTTTGAATGCTGTGTTTCCACTAATATTAAGAGCCAATGTTTCGATAAAGCAAACACTACACTGATAGATCTGAAACAGGACTTCGATCCGGTAAGGGAAAACTATATCCAATAAATATGACAGCCAAAATGGAGTTAGAGATTTTGAGGCATAAATTTATGACAACCTTACAGGCTGACTGCATTCAATTGGACTTGCAGATTTGTCTGTTTATAGCTACAACACAGAAAAAACCTGTGGCTTTTGTGGGACAGTATGATGAGATTGCTAACAGACTGATATACTGATTGTTTCTCTGATCAAGAAATGCAGAGAATGAATTTAAGTCTCAATAGGCCATGATCCTTTTGTCATACATGTACCATTTGTGAAATTTAATTTTGATTTTTTTATTTGCAATCTATGTCTTTGTAAATTGCAGTAGCTGATTTTCTTAACAGCACAACTTTTGTCATGCATAAATGTAAAATGTAAATTGCCGCAGAACCTGCAAGTCTTTAACATCAGATCACAGACCATACGTGTATCTGGTCTGATCCTACATACTTGCACAGTTTTTGTTGATGGTTCTGGGAAGTCTCATAAAGCTGTAGTGGTCAGGCATGAAGATAACAATTGGCATAATTCTGTAAAAATAATTGAAGGTTCAACCCAATTAGCAGAACTTGGCACAGCTTTACATTACTTAGAGCTTTTTAAGGAGGAACCTCTAAATTTGATTTGTGATTCTGAGTACATAGTCAAGGTCCAACGCACATATCTGATTCTGAACTGTGTTTTTTTTTCTTTTTTTTTTAAACAAAAAGCATGAAGAAGTAGGGAAAACACCACAAAACCAATTGTCAAAAGCATTGTATGTGATGAATCACTTATATCTAAGGGGTGCAGCCCAAATTTGCCCTGTGATGAAACACTTTGCAAGTGTGACCCAAAAACATGCTAAATCAGAAAGAACCTACATTAGTTATGGTCGAATCACTAGTTAATGGTCAATGGCCACATCAATTGATAACCTGGGGGAGAGCTTATGCTTGTGTCTTTACAGATCAAGGGCCACAATGGTTGCTGGCACGAAACGTGAAAACTGTGTTATCTTCCTGACAATGATTGCTGCAGCTGCTGTGTTTCGGATGCCTGCACAGACAAAGACTAACATCTGTATTACTTCAGCCAACATGACTGAGCAGGACTCCATATGCCTGGCTATGGCATCTCCAGAAAACTTGTTCCACACGTGCTTGATTGGCATCCTCCTTGATGACTACAGCAGCATCACACGACTGTTTCAAAATAGCGGTCAGTGCAGAGGCATTGCAACGAACTGTAATAGTACCAACACGGCACTTTGGATTAATTGCCTCCTGGAAGCAGATATTTAACCACAGGAACTGGAATTGCTGGCATCTATGCCCATGGACGCTTGTATCAACCTGGTTTGTGAAAAGTGTCAGAACAATATACAAGAACATGAATGGATAAACTGCAAAATGTTAATGCTACCCCTGGTGACTATAGAAATGAAATTCGATGGTGTAACACCTAGCAGAAGAATCCAAGGGATGTCATTGATAATGTGGGACAGTGACCCCAAAAACCTCCTGTATGGTGTATTCTTGATCTGTGGAGATAGAGCCTGACCAGGAATTCTTTCTAATGCTGTTGGAGGACTGTGTATTTTGGGACTATTAATTCTCTTAACGCCCAATGTATTTATGATAATAGATCACAGAAGAGCAAGATAAGAAAAATACTTTTTGCATGTATGAGTTAAAATGTGATGATAATGTAGATTTTTGGGGACCAGGGTTAAGGGTTTTAGAATCTCATGTATCTGGTGTTGGCACAGCTAAAGCTTTAAATACTTTAGAAAAATTAGGATGCTGGTTAGTTAAGCAAACTAACAGAACTTCTAAGGCTTTAAATGGACTTTTGTTAGATGTAGATTCTGTAAGACATGCCACACGGCAGAGTAGAGCCACGATAGACTTTTTGTTATTAGCTAAAGGACATGGGTGTGAAGATTTTGATGGGATTCGTTAAATAAATTGCTTAGTGGTTGGAGGTTTTTAGGATGGTTGTTATCAGTAGTGAAAACAGGACTGATTGTTTTGATGATTGTTATGGTTGTGTTACTAATGTTGCCATGCATGATTTCTCTGCTGCAAAGGGCCCTGCAGTGGACAATGAAGGCAATTTTTTTAGCACAAAAGCAAAAAGGGGGAATTGTGGGGGACTACGGGTGGTCCGTGGATTCCTTGATGGAGGGCATGGGAACAGAAATTAGCCTTGAAAATATGAAGGCCTACCCATGAGAAAGATGGGAGTAAAGGAGCATCCGGAGATGTTAAGGATGTACCCGTGAGAGAGAAGGAAGTAGAAGAGTAACATTGATGATAGCAAAATTAGCCAATGAGATGTTACTGCTGGAACTTGTAACCAATAGTGAAGAGACACATGAATTGGTAAAACTGTATAAAAATGCACTTGTGGCAATAAATGGCATCTACTACTTTCATCCTGGAAGAAGTTGGTCTATGTCATTTGTCCGTCTCAACCACGACACTATTGTAAACATTTGGACAAACTTTTCCATAATCCAAGAGTAAGAAACTTTTCACGTAACCAATTAGAGAGACACACTAACATTTTTTAGAAGCAGACACATGACTAAAAAGGAGGAATAAATTACAGGGAGGTCACAGAGACACCTGCAAAAGCCTTGAGGAAACTCGAGTGATTGAAATGGTAGAAGTTGCTTCAGCAGAGGTTGTGAAGTACCTGTTGCTGATGGGGCAGACAGGGCTACTCTGCACTGGTGGGATCCCCACAGAGGTGCATAAAAAAAAAGTGTGGAATGGACACATTAGGGAGGAGACCAACTGGAGGAATCACCAATCTCTGGCTCAGCCTGCAGTCAGGCTGATTTAAACACAAAGTGAAACTACACGGTTATATAGCTGTCATTACCACAGTATCTCAAACCTTCAATTGCTTGAAGTATTAATTTTCTCAGTGCTCCTGTGAGGTGGGGAGGGGTTATTTCTGTTTCATCAGAGAAGAACTGGGACACAGAGCATTATGTTTTCATAACTGTCACCACAGCTCATAAGAGCCCAATAAAGTACACTGCAGTCAAGAAGGAGGATGCTGGTAAAGTGATATCTGCAAGAACTCCTATTGCAAATGCAGCCTCAGACATAACAGCTCCCCAAAAGAAATAATACACAGCTGAATCTACTTTTTTTTTGGTCATCATCGTCCTTAGATTAGGTTTTCTGCTGATCTAAAAACAAGAGCTGAAACATATACAAATCCTAAGCAATGTAAATATGTTTTTGCACAGTCACCTGATGCCGATTTATGCTTTGCCTTTGTTACGAATCACTAGTCCACTCTTCACCATATGCTTTGTGTACACATTCCTATCATCTCTTTTTGTGTCACACCGTGTTATCCCAGGCCTTGAATGAGCTGGCTCAAATTACTCATATTGTTTGTCCTCAGGGTCAGCTTTCACTCGGACCATGTCATGGCAGTAGGAAGGCAGCAATGGAGGTGAATAGGGAGGGACATGAGCCTTATTCAGAAGCAATACAATCTTATGTGATCTTAAGCTATCAGGTAACAGCACTGCTATTTTAACAGTACAAGTGGTTTGGAATAGCCAACCCTCATCCTTCTGAATATAGGAACTGACAAGTCTAATACATACACTTTGACTTTTCCTGCAGAGAAATGAAACACCTTGTCCAAGGTCCCACAGAAATCTTTTGCTTTAATGTTTGAGAAATACTCTGAAGAAAGCTTAAATTTCTTGTGGCATGTGTAAAACATTGATCACCCCCTATTTCAGTGTCTGAGGAAACTTTGGTAAACTTTTAGAATGTTCATCTATGAAAAAAAGTTATTTTTAATAAATATTACAGCTAGGGAACTCCAGTGACACATCTCCAACAGGTTGCTTACTGGAAGGGCTCTGGTGATAACTTTTGGGTTTATTAGGACTCTGGCCTGATTTTAATGCAAAACTTTTTTCTTTTTTTAAAGTGTTAGGAAGTTGAATGGCAGACAGGAAACTCATTCAGCTACTGTGTAATGTAGGATGCACTCCTCACACGTGATAATGAATCACTTGGGGGAAGAACAGCTGCATATGACTTGACTCCTCTAGCATAATAAACCAAGCGCTCCTCAATTCCAGGTGCAACAATTTACAATGATAATATGCAATAGAACAGAGAGTTGATTTTGATTATCAAGGATTCTCTGAATTGCCTAGGAGAAGAAGAAGTGGCAACAGAATTGAAAATTTATTTTTTAAACCAGCTGACCAAGGAAGTTCAGATTGCTCTGTAAATTACATGGTTTCCCAGACAGAAAGGGAATGCTCTATGTGTAATCACCTAGTTTACTAAACATGCACCAAGGCCTTCCTTTTAATCTTGTGCTCAGTGAGTATGGAGCTAAAATGTTTTCCATCTGCTCCTATTTTCCTCAGATAACACCACTGAAGTTTCACAGATGGAGGTGCAGACATCAGGCAAAAGTTACTTAAGCAAAATAAAGCCAACCCTTCACAAACAAGTTTGAGAGAAACAATGGTAGAATAACCACAAATATAATTTTATGGTTTCTTAGTTCAGATGCTAGCAGTCACTGTAAGATATCATTATATTTGTTTTCCATCAATACATTTTATAGTGTTTTGGTTTTTTTGTTTTTTTGTTTTTTTTTTTTTTTTCTGGCTAGTTTTTCGTTTCCTTGAAAGTAATTCTGAATGCTTATGAAACAAACATGCTGGGGTCAAAGGCAGTGAACTTGATGTGAGAAGATGTACATCATTCATGTGACCATTTGAACAATTTACCTTCAGTTTTCCTTTAACGTGAAATATCAAAGGAAGTAAAAATGAATCATTGCTTAAGAACAAATACTGCCAGCAGTAATTGCTGAAAGAACTGCAGGTCAGGCAAACAGTGTCCAAGCCTCTTGGGAGCAACTGAAGCTGGATTTAAAATAAAAGAGTGTTCAAAAGATACCAAGTGATTCTTGATTGGATATTCAGATGTTCACCTCCAGACACGCTAGAAGGTTGGCAATGGTTTTTGGATTCTCACGTAATTCCCCTAGCCACAGATAGACTTTCTCTCCTACCATGGCTTGACGTCTGGAAGAAGATGTGACTGTGCAAACAGACGTTGACATGTTTAGCTGATATGGGGGAAGTGTGGGTTCAGATATCCTCAGAGATGGTTCCTGCCAAATGCACACCCCAGTGCTAGGGTTTGGGGCAAGGAGAGGTCACTGCCAACTCTTCCTTTCCTGGTTTGTGCTGTAAGAGGAGAAACATTTTTGAAACTTTAAGAGTTCAATAGAACAGAAAGCTTTTCTTCATGTTGCTACTGGTATTCTTGGCTCCTTCAGATGCAGAAAAGAACTTTGGATATCTTCCATATTAAGACTTAAGCTTCTGGGACAAAAATTGATAAGGTATTTTAATATTCCACAGTGGAATTCCATGTCACGAATTCTTCTGCTGGAAGCATATGGTATTTGAGACAGTGAGAAGCAATCTACTCTGTACAAGGTGGTCACAACTTTATGACTTCTGAATGATAAAAAACCTGTTAATTTGACTAGATGGCTGTGAATTTGATGAATCATATGCAGTACCAGATGGCACCTCGTGCTAGACAGCACCCAGATCATACAGAGGGTGGGGTAGCAGCTTGATATGTTGGCAGCCGTGGATGAGAGGGAACAGTGCTGGTGGTAAAGCTGCAGGTTGCTATCCTCACCAGAGCACCCTATGAAGCTGGAAAAGGCTGGCTGCTACTCTGGAGTACCTGGCACTGCTTGTCCGCAGGGAGTTTCTCTCTCAAAAAGTTGGGTTGTTGTTTTTTTTGTTTGTTTGTTTGTGGGTTTGTTTTTTTTTTTTTTTCTGGTTTTGGTTTCACTTTTTTTTTTATTGTTTTGTTGGTTGGTTTTGTTTTCTTTTTGGTTTGTTTGTTTGTTTTCCCTGGCAAACAGTAGGAAGACACCAACTGCTCCTTCCTCTGACTCCTCAATGAATCCCAGAAAGAAGGCCAGGAGCAGGGGCCACCAGCCCCTGGGTCCAGGCTGCAGGGGCTGTGGTGTGGTCTTGTGCCTGGGGACACCCCCTTGTCTGCTCTCTCTCCAGGCAGGATCCCCATCTCAAGTGCCCTCTGGTCAGGAGTGGGGCTGAAATCAAAGGGCTGCAGACCAACCCAGGAAGGCCTTGTACCCACAGAGAGTGCCCTTTCAAAAAGACCAAAACACTTTTATGACAATATTTTCAAGGCCTGATGATCATCACTTTTCCACGCTTCTGTTGGTAAAGCTCCTTCCACGGTGCCCTACATCAAAGGTGAATGAGCACCGTGCAGCTGCACACTTCTGTCCCTCTATGCTTTGAATGTCTGCTTTGGTGGGACTGATTGACAAAGAAGGTGGGTAAACAAACTACATGCCAACTGAAATTTCCCTTTCATCAAGGATATTCTTAGTTGGACAGATGCTGCCAGAGGCTGATTCTTTTATGCTGCCTAAGTAAACTATTGGACCTGATTCAGTAGAAGGGATTTTGCCCTATATATGTGCTATTTAAATAGCTTTCAAATTTAAAAGCAGTCTCTTGATTATTTTTCAAGTGCTTAATGAATGTGACTAAGAAATGCAAAAGTAATTTCTCATTATTAGGGGACTTCAGTGTGTGCCAGGGATAGCAGGCATGTAGTAATTTTACTTGACAAAGAATATTCAAAAACAGCACAAAGAATAAATTCCCAGACTTCATTCTAAGACATTGCTTTGATAAATAGTGCTACTTAGCTAAAATACTGCCTGGTTTAGGTTCAATATATAGCCACAACAGAAGCAGTTGCTGGTAAAGACTTAATTTTATAGTTATTTTCATTTTAAAAAGAAGACAGGGTAAGATTGGATATAATGGCATGCCTTTATGGGAACATCTGATATTCAAACTATTAAGAGTAAGGGCATTTTTATGGTTATCTTTTCATGTGTATTTGATGTCCTACTTTTATATTAATTAAAAAAAAAAAAAAGTCATTGGATCAGCTATCCTGATTATAACTGAAAAATTCCATGGCTGTCTCTTTCCTTTTTTTATTTGGTTATATACTCATACAACTAATTGTTCAGCAAGTTTGCAATAACTGAGATGCTCTGGAAAGACGATTTTCTAAAGCACTTAATATGAACATTCTTGGTACCTGGCAATCTTTTTTATTACCACTTCTCTCAAGGTGCTGACAATTCAGCCCCACCATCCACAGTTTCTTTGCAAGTACATTGATGCAAAAATATGAACTTGAGTTTATCTAGCATGTACTAAAATTGTTAAATATCTGTTTTGAGGCAGCCTAAGCAATGCCATCACATAGAAGATAAAATTCAACCCAAAAGAGTCTATGAGAAATTTTACCAGAAAAACAAAAGAAGGCCATGCATGAGTTCAAGAGCATTTAGAAAAAAGAGTGGGAGAGGAAAAGATGGAACTAAAACCTAAATATTATATTAGAGAAAATGCTGATCTAATTTCTGACCATTTACTTCTGAAAGGCTATCTGCAAGGGATGAGACGCTACAAGGGAGAGAGACACGTAAGAATACCAAGAAGAAGACACATGTGGGAAAAGGGAGAAAAGTGCTTGTACTGGGATAGTGAGCATCATATAAGCAAAGGGAAAACTCCAGTACATTTATTTTTGGCAAGGATCACATCTTCATTTGTTTCCCAGGGAGGACTTGCCTTAGTGCTTCTCCCCACACAGACCCTCTCCCCAGGAATCTCTCTGCCCAGCTTACCCTCCCCTCAGGCAGGCATGGAGGTAAACCTCCACCACACCTCATGTCCCGCTCTGTTTCCGGTCAAGCCAGCTCAGCTGGGAGCTGTGAGGAGGGGCTGCAATGGTTGGTTTTGGCACGCTGCACCACCTGCCCCTGGTACATGCTCACCCCAGCCACCACTCTGTCCCCTGGCCTCTCCTGTGTCCCTGGCTGCATCCCTGTCCCATCAGCAGTGCCCTCTGTCCCTCTGCCCACCCATTGGCAAGTGGCACCAGGCCCATTGCTGGCACTGTGACCTCCAGCAGGCCTGAGCCAGCCTGCAGCAGCGTTACCAAATGAGCAGGCACAGCCCAGTGCCATGGGTACAGGCACACAAGCTCCTGACAAAAGCTAAATACTGGAGTTAACGTGGGTGCAAGACATCCTGGCATGATTCAGGCACTGTTGCCCACAGCTGCTCTTAATCCAACACTGACAGCAGACTGAAAGGGTTTCCTTACCAAGCCACCTCTGATGACACCCAGAGCTCTCTCGTGCCTGCCAGCGTGCTTTGAGCCACAAGCAACACCATGTGCACTCTGCTTTCATAGGTTATTTAATTCACAAAAAGAGTGAGTTCTGCCCCACTAAATAAAAATAGGAGGGAGGTGGGAACTGTACCTCTCATGGTCCACATGAGTCATTCATTCATTGCTTAGCTCAGTTTTAGATGTTTCCTTTAGCTTCCTCTAATCTCAAGCTTAGTTTAGTTCAGTTTATTTCTTACCTCATTGACTCTTCAGTTAATATAACCTCACTTTGCACACATTTCCTAGCACACTGAGGCATAAGAAGTGGTTCACTGCAATCAAATATGATTACTGACAGCTTCTTATCCACCAGGACACCCAGGTACCTTTCAGCAAGACTTCTCCCCAGTCACATCAGATCCTGGCTTGTACTGGGCTCTTTAGTTATGTCATCCCACATGCAGGACCTTGCATTTGTGTTCGTTGAACTTCATACAGTTCTTGCTGGCCCACTCTTCCAGCCTGTCCACATCTCTCTGTAATAGGAGCGTTAACACTGAGAAAAGGTAGACTGATCTTGATTGCAGTACTAGAGACAGGAAGTCAAGCTGGGATCCAACCAGCAGGGTAGTACAACTTTTTGGGGTAGCTCTATTTCACATTTTGGTTAAGTAGGAAGATAAACTGTTTGTGTTCTCCCTCGATGAATCCTGCTGGCACGTGATATGTTTACAGCCTTAGTCCACATAATGGAGAAAAGATTAATTTATCAAGCAAATGGCCACAGTGTAAATCAATGACTGTACTATTCCAATCGCTTGCACAGTTTGGGAGCTAAAAAGTAAGGGTCTTCAACTACTGTGCTTTGTGGATCTCTCTCTAACAACAGATGTTTTGCAGGAGAGTTAAGGGTTGAGCCATCTTGTCTCTGCATTATCTGCATAAACAATACCATCTAACAGAATGGAGATCCAACATACCTACTGCAAACAAAATAATTTAGTTACAACATTGCTCATCTTAAAACTTCTCTTTTCCTTCCAAATCATAGTAGGATCCAAACAGAAACAAGTTTCAGACTCTGTAAAATGAAATTTATGGCCTGTTGAATGGCATTTAAACTTCTCAGATTTATGCCTGAAGTCAGTCTTCAAGGAATCGTGAACCTATGGTGAGACAGACCATCATTAGAAACAGTAAGATTCTTGCTTGTCCTAAAAACTGGCAAGGTGTCATCTCATTTTTCCATTCTGGTGGAAGTAGATAGAGGATTAAAACAAGGAGGAAAACAGTCTTAAGTAAAACAGATATGATTCAGGGCTCAAACCAGAGACATATCAGTTATCTTGTGACACCATGCTGGAAATCCTCATAAGCAGAAGCAAGTTAAGCCACTGTTTAGTACATGAACCTTGGGCCTGTAAAAACCGACAGTCTTCAAAAATATTAATCTCAGTCTAGTATCTTCCTCAGAATATCATTTATGGGATGTTTATCTTTATTATGCTATGAAACCCAATTAATAGCTTAAAAGAAAATGTATAGGGCAGCAAGTTAATCAATATCCTTCATCACCAGTTTATGTACATGTATCCCTTTCATCCCATCTGGGAAGTGTAAACTCTTATCAGTCAAATGCTTTGCAAACACTGACATCCTGTTTACTGTTCAAGTCAGTTCAGATGCAACGCTGAATTTTAGGATTAAATGTGTCCATTACAGAGGTTGCTGTGGCAACAGCTATGCTTTAAAACTGAAATGCTAGTTTCATTATAGTCTCCCTTTCATTTTCTGTTTGTAGCCAGCAACCATTTCATCAGGCTGAATGTTTGGAATATGCCAAGAAGACTGATTCAGTTTTGGTAGTTTACATAGTATCCATCCAAGCACCCCTGAATTCTATGCTTTGTTTCGAATACAATGCAATACATCCCTGGCCTGTGCATATCAACCTCATTTGTACTATACATTTTCATACAATGTTTCATGTAGAGTCCAAAATCTAAGCTCAGTTTGTTTTATAGATCTCAGTTGAAACAGATAGCTTGAAAAACCTTTGAGAAAGAAACAAAACCAAACAATTCTGAACCAATTTTTCTTCTGATGTTAATGTCCTGGCTGTTTCAGGGGCCTCTCAGAAAATCAGTTAGGTACCTACTGCTTGCATTTTGAACCTTGCTGATTACTTCTGCATCCCATCTCAGTGCTTTTGATGCTTGAAAATCTCTGTATTATTGGTACTCACAGCATTGATGGTTCTCCTTTTCCTCTCAGATCAGTTGCACACAAACAACTTTCCTTTCCAGCTGCTAAGTCACACAGATTGTCTAGGGTGGCTAACCAGGAAACGAGACATTTACGAGAGCTTAGGGGCATTTAAAACTAGCAAACTCTTGCTGTTGAAAATTGCAGCAACTCCCCCAGGCCTTCCAAGTAAAGGCTGGCACAGGCAGTCCCTGGCATGCCAGCAGGGTTTGGTTATAACTAGTCCCGTGTCCATTTAGCTGTTTCCATCCTCACTTTCCTCTCCCCTTCTTCTTGCCTCTCTTTCCTACACAAATCTGCCAAGCACCACAGCTTCCTGTCCGCCAGGACGGCATGGCTGCCTCAGGCCAGTGACCCCCAGCCATCACGGCCAGTTCTGCCACAGGCTGCTGCTGCTATCGGGAGTGTTCACAGAGTCAACAAGCTGATGTAAAGATTTGCCATCTATCTAAGAGCAAAGAGGTTGGGCCTCCAACATCCCCCGAGCCAAGCTAGCTCCACGTGTGAGCTCCTGAGACATCTCTGCCAGTATGTCTGCTGGCTGTGCTCCTGTTGGTATGGTCTAGGAAGAGGGGATGCCAGTGACATTCCTCACTGTGTCCCCCCAAGAAGCCTTAATGTCATTAATGCTTTGTCAATGAGAGGAACATTAAGAAAAATAACCTCACCCAGCCCAATTAATTTGCCAATCTTTGTATTAAATTATTAATCATACTCATTCCAAGTGCCTTTTATTTTAGATTGAATGTTATTTTTTAAATGCTCTGCTGATAAAAATATTACATTGTGTTTCTTCAAGATGACTGGTTACAAGAAATCTATTAATAACTTCTTAATGAAGTGAGAGATTTTTAATATGTCTTAATCTAAGATGTGCTAACATTTCAGTGTGAGAGGAATTAATTCAGGAACTTCAGTTTTCATTTAAGCAAAATTAAATGAGTGATCCAAGATTCGTGTATCAACACAGTTTTCTACCTCAAAAGGAATTTTACAATATCACATTTCACAAGAGCAGGCTTCTATTTTATTGTTTATTTACCTTTGAAAAGCAGAACCTATCCATTAAAAGGATATATTTGCATTTTTTTTTTGTCAGGATCTTGTTCACAATGTTCTCACTCTTCCGTTTCCTTCCCCCAAACAATGCTCTAGACATTGCTGATACACAGCTGTGGTATTCACAGGCATATTAAAGTTATTTACAAAATTGTTGGAGGCAGAGAAAGTCTGGCGTACATGTCCCAGAATATATTGCCTTTAGAAACTCCAGTTATAAAGTCATTTCCTCTAGTTTAATCAGAGCCCTGAAATGTTTCAAATGGCATTGTATAAACAAAGCAAAATATTAAACAACATCCTCCCTGTTTCCCTCTGTATTTCCCAAGGGAGAGAAGCTCCATAAGACCTGAAAGAAAATTAAGTTAAAGGATTACTATATGACCTTGAAAGAAAAACTGCAATCAGGGTATGGCCACGTTTCATTTCAGTTTCAATTAAAAACACCTTGAAAACAGAAAAAGGTAAGCTTTGTGGCTTACAGCTGAGTGCTTGCAACTTAAAAATACCGCTGTATCCCATTTTAACCTGTCCAATGGAAATATTATCAGCACAGTCTATTAATTCAGATATCTGATCTGTATTGTGAGAGGAAAAACAGTTTCCATCTTCCTCGTAAGAAGGTTTTATCAGATGATAGAAGAAATGTCAAGGGAAGAAAAGAAAACTCTACAGATAAATAGAAAGAGCCTTCCAAGAAAGCTCATGGGTAAAAATAGTTTTGAGAAACAGCAAACCCTGCAGGTTTCAGCTCTGTTCACTGGATCCAGCCTGACACACACTCCCACTTCAATGCAAACAAAATAAAAACAACCAGCAACAAAATCTTTAGCTCAGGTGTGATCCATCAGTTCAATTTTTAATTCAACCAGTAGGGTTCCAAAGCCATTTTTCTCATCAAGGAAATCCTGAGAACATTGCTTTCATATTCTTGAGCATAATCTTCATGTGTGTCAAAAATAGAAGGGAAACAGCCATATGGTGCAGCACAGCCAATATTAATGCAGCCTCTTAATGTTTACTTTTTTTGTTTGTTTGTTTCTCTGAGTAAGGGAAAAATCTGCCAGAAGATTACAAGGAAAGTTGTAAAGGAAAATTATCCTTTGCCAAAATGTATCTCTTCCTGTAGTGACTGTAAACGACTTTACAATGGTGAAGTGGGAAAATAAAGGCAAAATACAAAAATATAATTCCTTCCCATTGTTGGGATTCCCTGCATTTTTTGTTCATAGCAGAGATAATGTAATTTTTATGTATTAAAAGATAAAGTATACTGTTAGAGAAGGGTAAATCGGTGTCAATAAAGAAAGCCCCAGCTTCAGGACCACTGATCTCAGTCAGTAAGTGTTTGTTCTCATCAAAAGTCAGCAAGGACTTTGCAGTACACATAAAAGATATACAAACTAGGATAAAAGCCCAGAGACTTCTGAACACACACGATTTCCACCCACAATTACTATTACAATTGCTGACAATTATTATTGTTATTTCTCATGTCCTCAAAGGTGTACATCTCACCTAAGGATTAGTAGATTTAGTGCAAGTACATGTATATTACCTTATGAGGGGATAGTAAACAAACACTGTTTACAGTTCTCCTTAAAAATACATCTAAGATAGGGCAATTATGCATTTCCCTTTAGGAAAAACTGCCAAGTCCTTTATCCAAGATAATGTTGATATGAAGAGTATAGTAGTTCTGTACCATTTCACATACAGACCTCAACAGCATGAACCTACTTATTGCCTTCCTTACAGCCAGATGAAAGGACTCTGTAGTAAAGATGTTCTGTAATGCTTCTTATGTGGTTTTGACTGCCTTAAAGAGAAAGAGCAGGCTTACAAACTAAATACAGCCGCCTTTTCAAACGGAACAGCTCTGAATGGCTTCTTCTGAGCATGAGTAGGCACTCAAGGAACAGAAAGAGTAATCTGTGTTGCAGACTCCTGACGCAGACATCCCTGGAGAGTTCAGTAAATGTTCACTCATTTGTATAATTTGAAGAAAAATTATCTGGGATTCTACAGAGAAAAGCTCACCTCCCCCACCCTATCTCTCCATTCACAGCTGTGGAGGCACCAGTGAGTCACGCAGCAGCTCCCTACATCATGTGGAGCACCTCACAAAACTGTTTAGCCCAGTTACAGGCAAAATATTTTCTTTGTGCTGTCTAGAGAGGGGATAAATTGTTTCAGTATATTTGCACACATACAAGGCCTTTTCTGTGCTGTCATCTTCACAGAATCACAGAATGTTAGGAATTGGAAGGGACCTCAAAAGATCATCTAGTCCAATCCCCCTGCTGGAGCAGGAACACCTAGATGAGGCTACACAGGAAGGTGTCCAGGCAGGTCTTGAATGTCTCCAGAGAAGAAGACTCCACAACCTCCCTGGGCAGCCTGTTCCACTTGCAGATGACCTGAATGTGATGCTTAGCTGCCTCTGGGTTCCTTTCTCTCAGTACTGGAGACAGAGTACCTTCATTAACCTCACCCTCTACAAAAGATAATTAGCCCAGGTGGTTCAAAAACATGAACTACAAACGTAGACTTTAGGTCAGCAGATTCAGTGGCTATTTCAGAATCTCTCAGGCAACTAAGA
Source organism: Patagioenas fasciata (assembly GCF_037038585.1). NCBI lineage: Eukaryota > Metazoa > Chordata > Aves > Columbiformes > Columbidae > Patagioenas > Patagioenas fasciata. Next base: position 101,709,986 of record NC_092520.1, on the reverse strand, counting down.
ATTTCATAAATGTAGTCTTGAAGCCATTTGAAATCATTCTATTTACTGCCATAGTCAAATAAATGTTATTATAGTTACCTGAATGTGGTCAAGGAAAGAAGTAGCTGCTTTTAGTAAAACACTAAACAAGGAACCAATTTTTATTAATGTTTTGTGTGTGAAAATTATGATAGCATTGAAATGAGCTTCTGCCTGCCTTTGAAGATAATAAAAAGCAGTACAGCAATTGCAGAGTACTTCAGGTATTCTCTCTCTGCTCTGTGATTTTTCATTTCACAGACACTTATGAATTACCACAGTTATTTCACAGCTTCAGTGCCTGTCCTCAACAACATTATGGAAGGAATATAATTTCTAATCTCTCTGGTATCATGGTGGGTATGCATCTAGGGGGAAGAGGGTTCTAGATATTCCTTAATACAGTGGTATAGGGTTAACATGAAGTACAGAAGAGTCTGAGAAACTATTGGTATATGATAATGCGGAACATCAGTAGAGGTTGTATTTTTCATCAGCAGCAGGCAAGTGTCAAACTCTAACCTGAAAATACCACAATACAAAGATTTCTTTTCAAGTTAACCGAGACAAGTAGGTCACCATAGCAGTCTTTTGATTAAATTCTCAGCTGGAATAAATGGGCGGGATCTACCGCAACCCATTCCTCTTGCTTTTTGCCCTTAGCAATGAACCTGGCCCTCATGTTTAGGTTATTATTGTGTATTGTATAATCAAATATTTTGCATAAGCTACTCCTTTAGCCAAAGGGAATATATAAATCTCACAGTGTAGCCCTGCCACAAAGAGAAAATAAATTTGTCCCGTAACATCTCAAGCAGAACACCAGCACAACTGCACTAAGAGCAGGAGGGAGTTAACAGCAGGGTAAGATACATAAAAAGGATGAGTATTGCTAGGATTATATTTCTGTCAAGGATTCACTTCTCCTAAATGAATGTATTGTAGCAAAACATAAAGAAATACTCACTCGTATTTTTTGATCTATGGTCAAGGAGTCAATAGTCAAGTACCTTTGAACCAGTACCTTTGAAACATGAGGAGTTTTGGTAGCTCTGAAATCAGAGACTGTCTGAAGTTAGGGAGGGGAAAGAGATCTATTCACCAGTGCTGGTTAAACAAAGACCCAAGAGCATGCTCTGGCTCACATGATGGAGTTTGCTTCTGGATCTGCTCTTATTAGCTTGGATATCAATAAAATATAACACGTTCTGACTGAGAGGCCTCCTTAATGCTTGGAAGCTGGTTTCTCAGACAAATCAAATATTCAGGAAAACATAAACAGCACTGGGGCATATGAAGTTTGTCTTTTCAAAATGATGAAATGTTTTTTTCTTTCTTCTGAGGTACCAGATTTACAGACTTTTCCTTTTGACTTCACTGCATTTTTCCTGTTATCAGTAATGAAAAAGATTTTGTTTAATCTTTTTAACAAGGTCTTGTCTTAGTCAGTCTTCTGTTAAATTATCATAGATGCTTTAAGGTAGCCATTTCCTTTCAAGGTGAGCAAAAATGTTCCTAAATCTTTATTTTCAACAGAGCTTGCAATAATTGTGTTGAAGTTCTTATTTAGTGAGAAATAGTTGTGGGAATTTGCTAGCTTAGAGCATACGCTTACATCTTCATTTAACTAGCATTGGTTAATATACCTCCTGCTCCCACTGCCTCAGACAACCTCTGATTTCAGAGCTACAATAGACCTTATGTACATTGGTGAAAATATACTTGAGCACTGACTCACTGCAGAAACTGTTTATAGATGACTGATATCGTGATAATTTTTTAAGGGACACCTGGAACTTTACAGCTATGAAAAAAAAAAATAAAAATCCATAGACATCAGGGAAACTTTCAGCAATATACAGGTGCGCTAAATGAACCTAGTTGTATAGAGCCAAAATAAGTATTTTTCAGCTCCATTGTTTTCAAACAGGTTTTACTTAAAAATCATAAGGACAGAGATTCCTAAATTATTCAATGAATGAGAAGTTAAAAAATCACAAAACCTAAGAGAAAGGCAAGAAATACCTAAAGCAAACAGTGAAACTGATGCAGCAATTAACGCTTTACACCTATACCAAACTATATGCCAAGTTGAGAGAACAAGATCTTGTTTATAATACAGGAAAATGGGCACCCTGGAGCAAAGACAATGAATTTTAGTCAGTTTATTTGAATAAATATTTCCATATAGCATATTTTGTTTCCTGAGATTTCTTAATGAAAATATTCTGGAGCTAAAAATCTTCATGTGGCATATCAAATTCAACTTTAGGAGGTTTTGCCTGAGAATGGACCACTTGAGAAACATTTACCCCACATTTGAATGAAGCCTGGGAGAACTTTTGTTCATTGAAAGCTCAATTAATTTAGTGAAATATGATTTTTGCTTCAAAAGCACAGTTACTTGTACTGGAATGAACAAGCTGGTAATTAAATCTTTACACCTATGTCAACACAATGGTAGATTATGGTTTTGTTTTCTAACAAAGGAATGTTTTCAATAAACATGGGGAAAAACAACAACAACAACAACCAAACAAACAAACAAAACAACATACTGAATACTATGACAAGAACATAATTTTGGGGAAAATTAGTTTGTAAGTAAGTATCAAAGGTAATTTTCTTTCCCAAACATGAACTCCACATATATTTCTAGCTACAAAAAGACAGTTGATTTATACCAAAGCCTGAAACTTCTGAAAGCAAGTGTCTTTTGACAATGCAACTTCCTTCCCTATCTAAGGTGTGATGATTTCCTACTGGAAAAGGCTGGACTGTGCTGATTCTCCGAAACACTTTGCTGGAACTGGAGGTATAGCAAATTTGAAGCAGGTTTCATATTAAAACAAAGATCATGGAAAGGAGGCAGGGCAGGGGATAGTCACCTCCATCCTCCTACTACTTTTCCACACCAACATCAATTTCTGAGCATCTCAAAGAAAGAACAACACACCAAAAATGGCATCAGGGAAGACACTCCGAACAACTGGCCAACTAAAGAGCAACTGTCATATGACTTATGGACTCTGGCTAAATCTCTGCCACCAAACATTATTAGCGAAACAACCACCTAAGTAACAGGGCAAAAATCAAAATGTAGTCTGGTTTTTCTCCTTGTTTTTCCTATTAATTTGCATATGGGAGCCCCATTTTTAGCCGTTTCTTAAGAGAAAACACCAAAATGTGAGTGTTAAGATAGCCACATTTAGTGCATTTAAATTACAGAAGCAAAGACGTCTGGGTTGTTACTAGCTGATAAAACAGAAAGCTTAACAGGAGAATATCTGCAGTCCAGAAACTGGCATCAGTCAGTAAACCTTCCAGACATATAAGGACATGCAAATGACAGATAAGGCAAAGAGGGAAAAATATGATGGGAATTGGCACCACTTCATGGCACTGACATTGCACATTTTAGGGTAAGAAGCATCGGCCTGCTGCAGCAGCCAAACAGATCCATTTTTCTCCATTTGGATCAAGTCACTTCAAAATGGCCACACTCCCATGGGCAAAAAGTGAGGTGCCAGAACAGAGGGAGACAGTGAGCAACAAGTTTGACATTTGTGCCTGCAGATAATGTCAGGCAGGCAAGAAGTACAGTAAATTAGAGAGGGACATTCTGGGACAGAGAAACAGCAGGTCCCAGGTGTCAACACTTCATAGTGATGGTTGTTGGTGTCCTGGAGAAGTTGTCAGTCTCAGGCCAGTTGCACAGTGCATACTACTGCTTTTTTCATTTTTCTTCACAATATCTGGTCCTGCCAGATCCTTCAACATTACAGCTACTGTTACGTAGGGATGACAGGAAAAAGGATGTGTGCTCAGCAGGTGAGAACAGTTCTTGTGCCAAGTCAAACTCAGATATCAAACCCACAAAACAGACTGCTTGCTTAGGAATAATTTCTCTGCAATGTGTGGCTTGCTTCATGTCCATGTCAACATCCAAATCATGGTAGCCCAATTTGCAAAATTAACTAATGATTTTTCAGGTTTTATAATACTCCCAAGTTCTTTACCAATGACAGTCAACAGCAATTGTTGGAAAAGACAGATGCAGTCATTTGGGGAGGGTAAAACTGAAATGTGTCTTGATACTAAAAGTGTAGCTTGACATGTTGTAATTTGAACAATTCAGTGCTATGCCAGAACACTAATGTAAAGAAGGGGAAAAGTTTTATTTTTTCCTTCACCCCCACTGGACTGGATTGCCAGTCTTGCTCTTGTTTTGTGCTGCTAATGATCTAAGCAGGGCAGGTGTGCAAACGAGTGAAGTATCTGCAGTAAATAAATGTTGGCTTGTAGGATGGTTTCGGGCCTAACTGAATTATTTGTCAGTGACTCAGCACATCTATGAGAAGGAATAATGCATCAGTTACAATGGGTACTGGCTTGTTTTAGCATCCAGGAATAAAATATCTGATTAAGATAAACCAGTAAATTACAGCTTATCTCCAAAGATATAATGTCTGCAAATGAACATCTACTGGCAATGTTCCTTGAATATATTTTTAGATGCCTTATGCTATGCCATTTAATCTGAAATGTATTATACTGCAGTCAAGAATGCAAAAGGGTTAATAGCATTAGCTTCCCTTAAGTTTTCTGATGTAGAATTTTTATATTTGGATAAGCACAGGACAGGGTAGGAATATCCAATATAATATTTAGTATTTTGTAGAAATAGCATGGATAATCCCAAAATAAAAGTTACTTTGAATTTAGCTTTCCTTTTTTCCATAATACCAAGAATATTTAAACACAGAGCAGCATAGAAGCACACAGATACTCGATCAGAAGTCATTCATTTTCTGTGCTAAAATGCAGTGTCTTATTGTTAAGAATTGTGTGAGCTTTAACCATGGATCATACATGCTTTTACCTTCTATGACCAAACAAAATTATTCCCTAGGTACTCAGATACAGTACTTGCCCTTTCAGACCTAGAATTTATATGAGGTTTCCTTTAAAATGGGCAAAACTTCTTCTGTTATATCATTTGCTTCAACAGCAAAGTAAAAAGTCTCAAAGCATTTGCTTTGCATTTTTCAATCATATGACACGTGTACAGGACAGCTAAATGTGAGCTCCAAGAGCCTTTCATGCTACAGAATGGCAGGTAAGGACCTTGCCTACAATCAGACCCATTTGCACTATGGTAGTTGTTTTCCATGCATCAGGTGGTCATGCAATATCTAGGTGTGGCCAAATATGCCAGTCCATTTCTGCTGTCTTACCTCACTCAGAAGATGTTCAGATGAATTCACACAGAGGTAGAAAAAGAACTGGGCCATGGTCAGGAATGTTTGCTGAAGGGATCTCAAAGTTGTTTGAAACACTGATTAACAAATAAGCTACCATGTGCTTAAAGGCTGAAGGGCCAACTCCCCTCACGGGGATGGTAGAGGTGCCTGGTACTGCCATCACAGCCATGACTGTAGTGAACTAATGCTACTGCTGGCCTCTTGTGAGCCCAGTAACATGGAGTTTGGCACCGGCTGCTAAATCTGCGTGGAAAAAACTGTTTCATCAGGCAGCAATAAACATCACATTGTCAGGGCTGGGACTATTACTGTATCAAATCAATTCATTTGAAGTGTTGTGATTGTAATGTATACATGCCTTTGTTTTTACACTATGCTCATCAATCCAAGATCAGAAATTATGCAGTCAGGAACAAGAAACTTCCAGCAATGTTTCTGACCACACACCATGATCCCAAACTGACTATTTGACCAGCATGGACAAATGGAAAATCCACCCAAAATAACCAGATGACAATTGATGCCCTGAACAAGATTCAGATATTTTGTATTTCCACCTGGTTTCTGACACCAGATGCAGACATGCAAAACAAGCTCCTGTTCACACGGAACAAAATGACAAAGAGGAAAACGTAGTATAGGGAGGTTCCCACATCCTCTGTCACCATTCAAAACCAGCACTTTCTTGGATAGTTTGTACAAATTTACAGGAAAAGAACACATCTTTTTCCTGAAAAGCTTATGGCCTATAGATCCAACGTAAAGACAGGGAGAATAGAAAGATGCAGAGAGAAGTGAAGTGATTTATGCAAGGAAGTAGCATTATTTTAATGTTGCTAGTTTTGGTTTAGACATAAGGAAACACTTGTATGCCCATAGTTTGCCCCTTTTCTGGTCTAATAAAATCTATTTGTAGACATTTCCTTATAAAGCTTGCCCTAACCAAATAATTAAAACAATCCAGTAAGGTCAGGCAGGGATCCAAAACATTTTATGCCTTACAATCTGACATTATTTCCATAGCATCCCACATAACCCAGCATCTTTTAAGACGCAGGATAGATACTATTGAAGATGAATTTATACCAGGAATTGGACCTTTTTTTCAAATAAATCTAACTGTTGAAGGGACTCTGGGTATAGGGGTGGTGGTTGTTTAGAAGTGCTAGTATGTGGATTGTAGAGAAATATATGCCTAAAACTACATAAAATAGAAGGATTCAACAGTGGATGTAAAAGAAAGCAGAGCTAAGCTCTATGTGAGAAACAAATACGTTAGTACAACACAATCAAAGCAGCCAGTGATTCCATCTGTTTTCAGCCCAGGCTTTCTCTCCCTGCTGTAGCACATGGTGGTCCTGCAACTACTGTAGTGATGGAGGTTGTTTAGGCACAATTTAAACTAGACAATCTGGGCACTTGTTAACATCATAACCACAGCAATACAGAGCTCAGCATGAGCTAATCTCCTTGGCATTTACCTGGCTTCTCAGGAGAGTTTTACAGCAAACTGTGCTCCGTGATCTAGCAGCACAGAACTATCAGCAGTAGGAAAACTCTCTTAAAGCTAGCTTAGCTATATCCCCTTGTACTGTCGTCATTGCTTCAGAGAGGTAACTTGAGACAAGCTTGACTGCAGAATGTGTTCAGCAAAGTGCTGTGATAATCAGACACCTTTCCAGAGCTCCAAATCAGCTCTCAAAAACCTAGAATATTGTAAAAATTAAAACAAACAAACAATAAAAACAAGTTCGGACCCCAATAAGCAAGAGCAATATACAGGGAAATGGCTAGTGGGATTTTGTGGAATTTGTTTAAAGCAGAATAGTACCAAACCCCAAAATGGTCGTGCATGACAGTGATAAACTAACAGCAACAGAAGAATTGAACCATCCGGACAGAAACTGTGACATACTACAGTAAATGCAAGGATTAAATCAATGGATCAATAACTTTGTGGGTTACTTTGCACAGCCTAAAGAAAAATGAACAATGGAGAGAAATCACTACACATTTAAGTAATTCTTGGGGATAGAGCTGATGAGGCAGGTATCCATCATTAGGCCAGTTCTCTAATTAAGAGCCTGTCACGGAGGCACCGCAAGGTTAGTTTAAGGGACAACAGGGTCCAAAACAACTTTTATTAAACCGTTGAGAAACAGGGTTTTAGCACTCCAAAAGTGACTTAAATACAGGTTCGGATATCAGTTGAATAAAGTTATTAAGGGGCAGCAACTAATACAACAGGAGGTCCACAGAGTGCATGCACATGGCTTCACCAAAACAATGCTGGAACCGTCTCTGAGTCTGGGACGAATACACACTTGCCTGAACACGGTGTGGGATTATTTTTAAAGAGATACACGTACTTGTAGTGAGTACGGAAAGTTAGTACACTCGTGATTCGGCAAGGGTTAATTTATAATACACTCGCAATCCTGCGAGGGTTAATTTACTTACATGTGCAAATGTGCACGAAATATTACACGCTCTTATGTGGAAGCACAGGAGGAAAATACACTCACGATTGTGCAAGGAAATAATTTAAAGTATGTGTGCAAATGTGCACGGAAACTTACACGTGCAAATGTGCACGGAAAGTTACTCGTTCTTGTATTAAGCACGGAAAATTACACGTGCTTATGTGGAAGCACGGGAGAAAAATACACCCGTGATTATGTGAGGATTAATTTTACATGTGCTTGTATTAAGCACAGAAAGTTACGCGTGCATATGTGCACGGAAAGTACAAATATACTCGCAATCCTGCGCGAAGTATTACTCACACCCGTGGCGGCCAGGCAAGCGGAGTCTCCATCCCGGGGAGAGGGGCTCTCGGCGGCAGCATCTTGCTCGTGCTCCGAGAGACCCGCAACAATGGGTGGAGTCTCGACGAGAATCCCGTTTTTATACTGGCTGACCAGATCTGACTGGAGGCATTCTAGAAGCTTCTCTGCACCCCCACCCTGGCTGTGGGGTGCTCCTGAAGCCTCCAAACATCCCCCACATTGAGCCACAGGTGCTCAGCGGCTCACTGGCACCTCGACACTCCCTTCTAATGGCACTGGCCAGGGTGCTCTGGGGCCAAACAAAAGAAGCTGTTAGCCTCAAACAGCAGAGAGAGGGAGATGTGCCTACTCCTTCCATACTGAAGGAGGGAAGGGGAGAGAGGGGGGTTTGCATCCTGCCACAGAGCCCATTAAGCCTTGCTAGCAGAAATACAAGACTGATAATCCAACATAGTGAATTTTGCAAGAATTGCTGGATAAAAATCAAATTAGGGCAATCAATGGTGAAAAGGGGGTTCCAAGGGAAAATAGCTTTTTTGGGTGTTTTTTTCATTGTTGCTGTTTTGTTTTTATTTTGTTTTGTTTGGTTTGGTTTGTTTTCTGTTTGTTTTGTTTGTTTTGTTTTTGTGAAAGTGGGAGGACCAGCACACATCAGTGAGGAGAAAAAAGCCTATTAGCTGATCACGACAAGTACCACTGGCTCAGAGAACAACACTGTGTTGATACGTTGTATATTAGCTTTTGTTTTATGAGCTAGTTTAGAAGAAGCTTTGCTCAAAATGCTTTAGGATCTACACTAAATTAGGATTGATTTGTTTAATGGCCACTGCAGAGCAGGAAAAAAAAAAATGAATCAGACAAATAGAGGACCACACAATCAGAATTACATTTTACAATACTGTTTTTTACCTGTACAGCACTCCAACTTGCAGGGAATGCCAGTATTAGGTTTCAATTGATTTTTACATGCTGATATGTCACTTAGCTACTAAGGGCACCAGACTGCACTGTGCCAGACATATTCCCCTATGTAAGATTTGTAATGCTCCCAATTAAGTGAACTGTACCGCATAGAAAACTTCTGAGAAGTCATCACAAATCACTCATAAGCCAGAAGACGTGAACAGTAAAGATGTCTTTTCAAGATCATTCACTATGAGACATTAATTTAAAACAAATCATAATTCTAGCATCATTAAGGAACAAACATTCAATAGGGACAAATAACTCACCTCATCTGACAAGCCACAAAAAAATCATACCATAATTCTGGAAACATTTCCACATTCTCTCCTAAATCCCATTAAGAAGACAGGTTTCACAGGATGACTGGAAGATCAAAATATTCAAGGGCATGCAAGAAAATAATTAATTTTTTAAAAGAGGGAAGCGGCGGGGACCTTCCTTTTAAAAGAAGAGTTAGGCAAAAACGAACCTGGACAAAGCTGAGTTTACTTTGTTTTATTCCACAGTCACTGGCTGCAGTCTTTCAATATCGTCTCCTCTGTTTGGGGATTAAAAAGAGGAAAAAGTAAGTAAGCACGTTTCTTTCAGGCAAGTGATGTTTGCTCAGCATTTATAAAGAATGCATCAGATAGGATCTGTGTTCTATACAGCCAAACAAGTGTCTTAAGAATGAAATTTTATTCCCACAACCTCGTAGCAAAAGGAAAATGTACCCTTAAAAAAAGCTTTGAGTGGGGATCTTGTTTGAGACAGTGGAAGCCACTGTCCTGTGGCATGAAATCAGGACCCTGTACTACTCTGAGAACACAGTAGAAGACCTCAGCCAACACATTTTCTATGACTGAGATGACACAGCATGGTGGAGGGATTGTAAGGACTAGAGTAGAGGAAGGCACACAGAGAATAAGTGACAATGGAAATTTATACTAACTATAATAGTAAAGGTCCCTCTACACATATGGTACTAACATTTATCTTAAAACAAAAACAAACAAACAAAGAGCTGGAGACTACACATTTAAATAATTTTACATAGAGTATTTTGTCAAGTTCTCTCATAAGCAGTTATGCAGTTTGTGATTTTAAACTGATTGTCCAGACAAGCCAGATCCTTCTAGCAATACATATAACTATGCATCACATAGCTCTTATCTTTCAAAAGCTCCCAGAATTCACGATGTTAAAACATTGCAGAATGACCAGGGACCTCTGTCAGCATTCATAAATATAAGAATTAAACCTTGTAGTTATTGACGCAGCTGTGTAAAACTTTAGGTGATGCATAGAGAAACTCTTAATGAATAATGACCAGGTGTTTTCATTTTCAGCTCATTAGAGGAGCTTTCTCTTTCCACACTACAGCTTTGCTAATGGTTTGTCAAGATACAATGTAATTCTTGGATATTACATCAACAGTAGCCCTTCTATAGATCACTCCTTCTATAAAATACTTTACATCAAAACAAAGAGTTTTCACATTGAATAGTCCTAATACATCTCTGCTATTTTTAATACTCAGTTTGAGAATGGTCACAGAGTTTTAATGAAATTCATCTATCACTTTCAAAATAATGGGTTTTCTTCAGATGGGCTTTTAAGCTTTTAGACGTGGAGTCACCTATGAAAAATGGTCATCCAAAATTTTCAAGAATGGGAAGATACAGAAAGGATCTGCCCATATTAACAGACCTAGAGGAGCAAATTTAGGAACTTTGTTGTTAATTCCTTAGACACAAAGAAAATTCACTTTCCTGCAGGAGCAGACCATCACACCAGCCAGCATAGCTTAACAATGACCAATAAACACAAGCTGCACCTCTGAGAGGAAGATGCATGGTCCACGCTCCCGGGTTACTCTCTATGCTGAAATGTCTCTTGTTGCAGCTAACAAAGGGAAGGGAAAACAAAGAGATAGCATTTGCAGTTGTGGCTATAATTTAATAATTTATCACCTGTTCACTGCAAACTAGACAGCAGGTGCGTTCATTTTGCTGAGGCCACTGCACAGCCACATGAATGTAAAGATTTTTTAACCACCTCTGACTTGGGTCTGGTATAAAAGGGAGACCTAGAACTGAATGACTCTGCTTCACATTAACAAGCCTTTGATATATACAGATGACTCACATATGCATTTCTTCTCACTAAGTGGGAATTCCTTCCTGTAAGTACTTGCATTCACAGTGGCATTTACTTATGATAAAAGTGTCATAGAAGATTAAATATTTTCTACCCAGAGATACTTAGAGAGATAGAAGCACAGTTATTTTTACTCAAGAGAAATTCTAAAAGCATAATAGGAAAACCAAAAACAGACAAACAAACATAACAACCTAAAAAAATCCCAATAATGAAAGAGAACAGTTGCTCCCTACATGTGCATATCTTTCTCATGAAGGAGCAGACTGTTCACTACTGTTTTACAGAATCAGAGAATGTTAGGGATAGGAAGGGACCTCAAATGATCATCTAGTCCAATCCCCCTGCTGGAGCAGGAACACCTAGATGAGGTTACACAGGAAGGTATCCGGGAGGGTTTTGAATGTCTCCAGAGAAGGAGACTCCGCAAACCCCCTGGGCAGCCTGTTCCAGTGTTCTGTCACTCCCACCATGATGAAGTTTCTTCTCATATTTAGGTGGAACCTCCTGTGTTCCAGTTTGTACCCATTGTCTCTTGTCCTATCACTGGTTGTCACCGAGAAGAGCCTGGCTCCATCTTCAGGACACTCATCCTTTGCATATTTACAAACATTAATGAGGTCACCCCCTCAGTCTCCTCTTCTCCAGGCTAAAGAGATCCAGCTCCCTCAGCCTTTCCTCATACGGGAGATGCTCCACTCCCTTCATCATCTTCGTGGCTCTGCACTGGACTCTCTCAAGAAGTTCCCTGTCTTCTTGAACTGAGGGGCTTAGAACTGGACACAATATTCCAGATGCCGTCCTGCCAGGGCAGAGTAGAGGGGAAGGAGAACCTCTCTCGACCTACTGACCACCCTCTCCTAATACACCCCAGGATGCCATTGGCCTTCCTGGCGACAAAGGCACAGTGCTGGCTCATGGTCATCCTGCTGTCCACCAGGACCCACAGGTCCCTTTCCCCTACACTGTTCTCTAACAGGTCATTCCCCAACTTATACTGGAACCTGGGGTTGTTCCTAACCAGATGTAAGACTCTACACTTGCTCTTGTTATATTTCATTAAATTTTTCCCTGCCCAACTCTGCAGCCTGTCCAGGTCTTGCTGGCTGGCAGCACAGCCTTCTGGCATGTCAGCCACTCCTCCCAGCTTGGTATCATCAGCGAACTTGCTGACAGTGTACTTTATTCCCTCATCCAAATTGTTGATGAATATATTGAATAATACTGGTCCCACTATTGACCCTTGAGGAACTCCACTAGATACAGGCCTCCAACTAGACTCTGCCCCATTGACCACACTCGCTGGCTTTATTCCTTCAGTCAGTTCACAGTTCACCTCACTACCGGATCATCCAGACTACACTTCCTTAGTTTAGCTGTGAGGATTCTGTGGGAGACTGTGGAAAATGCTTTACTGAAATCAAAATAGACCACATGCATTGCTTTGTCATAATCTATCCTAGGTAACAATTGTATAAACAGAAATAAATACCAGTGAATTCTTGCAAGTTAGTCTTAAAAAATAAATTAAACATGAATAAAATCCATAGCATAAGTCAAGTAGGAATAAAACTGGAGTGCAAAAACTGAAGGAATTAATAAAGTGTTCTTAGTACTTGATAAGGTGCAGTTGACAGTAGCCTGTACCACCTTAGCAACTTAAAAGAAAAAGGAAGGGTTTTTCCTTCTGCTCAGTCTCCTTCAAATATACTTGCTGCAGAAAGTGGGACTTGTTAACCTTACAACGTTGGCATTTAAAAAGTAGAGATAATTATAAAAAAGTGAACAAATCCTACCAAGCAAATGGGTTTAAGTGAAATACTTATAAAGTCTTTTTCTTGTCATTTTTTCAAGAGCTAAATATGTGCTAAATAAGAGCTAAATATGCTAGACAGCTTTAATGAGGCAGTGCAAACAGGAATTATCTCAAAAGACATTCACCCAGAGATAACACTATTCAATTTCTGTTCGGTTCAGGATTTTACTCACAGTAGCAAACATCCTGTTTAATTAAAAGAAACATTCATATAAGGAAAATGAGATTCTTGAATATGAATTTAAATATGACAGCTTGAAAAAGCAGTTAAGATTAAGAATGGATTGTAATCCTAAATGAAATTATCTGCAAAGCCTACTCTTCAGAAAGTTCAATAGCTGTACAGATGTAACAAGTTTTGAATTCAAGGTATCAGATCTCAGCTAATGTAATCTGTTCAGATCAACTGATAGGATGGCAGTAACTGTGTCTACATAAGGAGCCTAAACTTATTCATACGGGAGCTGTTGCCAAAACCCTCAGCTACACCTGTGATTATATGACTCCTTCCACCAAAAGACAGCATGCAGTGTTGTTTTATTTTTTCTACACTAGCTGGATAACCCTGGGCAATAGTAAAAGCAAAATCTGGTTCTACTCTGAAATAGCTCAACAGATGTGCTTTATCAATATCCAGCCAGATTTTGTCACTTTGATACCAGTTGCTCAGATTTCACTAAAATTAAGGTGTAAAGCTTTAATTTCTTGTTTACTTCCAAGTACATCAAGGCCAAGAAGGTGACTGGAAACAGCCAGATTGAATTATGAAGAACAAATCGTGCTTGACCAACCTGATGGACGTCTATCAGTCGCCTAAAAGTTGTGATGACTGGTAGCGTGGGTGAAGGGAGAGCTGAATTTGTTGTTTTTCTTGTCTTTAGCAAGGTTTTTTATGTGTTTTTCCACAACAATTTTATAGACAAATTAGGAAAACACAGACTAGAAAAACAGACAATAAATACAGTTGAAAATTGGCTAGACAGCCTGCCTCAAAGGTTCACCACCAGGATCAGTAGTACGAAGTCCAACTAGTCACCAGTAACTAGTGGCATCCCTCAGGGACCAACACTGGAACCAATAATGTTCAGTGGACTATTGGACAGAAAGCACTCTCACCAAGTTGCAAATTACACCAAACTGCGAAGAACAGTAAAATACACTGGAGGGCGGGACCGCAGTTCAGAATTACCTCGATAGGCTTGAGAATCTCACCAACTTCAACAAAATCAAAAGCAAACCCTTACACCTGGGATGGGATGGGATGGGATGGGATGGGATGGGATGGGATGGGATGGGATGGGATGGGATGGGATGGGATGGGATAGGTTTGCAAGATTGGGAAAGCCTGGTCTGGGAATAGCTTTGCTGAAAAAGACCCTTGGGTCCTGGTGGACAAATTCAGTACAGGACAACAGTGGGCCCTTGCAGGCCAACAGCATCCTGGGCTAGTGAAAGTGCAACCAGCAGGTCCAGGAGGGTGATCCTTCACATCTGCTTGGCACTTATGAGACCACATCTGGAGCACTGTGCATTTTTGGGCTCTGCCATGCATGAAAGACATCAGCATACTGGAGTAAGTCCACCACAGGACAACCAGGATGGTCCGGGGGCTGGAGTACTTATCATACAGAGACAAGCTGAGGGAGCTGGGTATGTTAATCCCAGAGAGAAGACAGGTCAAGGGATATACTGCAGTCTACAGCTATTTAATGGCAGGGTGTAGAGAAGACAGACTCTTCTCAAAGATGCACACTGGAAAGATGAGATGCACCAGGGACAAGTTGGAACACAGGAAATTCAGATTAGACACAAGGAAAATGGGTGGTCAGACACTGGAACAGGCACCCAGAGAGTTTGTGGGAACTCCATCCCTGGAGTTATTCAGATCTCAACTGGGCATCCTTGCTTAGCTGACACTTTTTTGATTAAGGACTGGACCAGCTGGCCCACAGAGAACCCTCCAAACTACAAGATGACTAGGATTCTACCATTCTAGCTTTGTGGATTTAACAAATATAAAAGAGGTAAATGAAGTACCTCTCTGCAGATGCCCATGTGTCCAAGTGTTTCACCTAAACAATCTACAGAGTTGTTTTCTAAAGTTCTGGTTAGTTTTGCCCTTAGAAATGATCCTCTTTAGTATGCTTATCAGATCATATGGTATACGTTGCCCTACTGCTGGCTCATAATCCTGTTAGTAGAAAGGTACCAAAACATCATCCCAGCATAAGAATCAGCAAGACTAATGTGAAAAGGTTCATGAATGCTACTGAAATCACACAAAAAATTTTGGGGAGACCTAGGAATCTACATATGCTCCATGAATCTTACAGTAACACTAAATTTTAAGATGTTTTTTCTTTGTACTGAAGGAAGTGGATGTAATTTTACATATGTAAAACAAGTTCTGAAAAATCTACAGGTCTCTCAAATTACCCAACAAGCGGTAATTTGGTGGCAGATTACTGCAGGTGTCAGTATGCGACTGCCATGGCCAGGGTGCAGGGCTAGAAAATGGCAGGTAAGAATAAAACTAATGCATAAGCAAAGTGAAAGAAGTGTCATATGTGTAAAGTCCCCCTACTATGCTGTTATGGAATCAATTTCCAGAGTCTAGCCTCATTTTACGCATTATATAATATGTTGAATTGGCCAAATAGTCAAGGCTGCCATGGTGTGAGTGTCACTGTTTTAAAACAAGAGTTGTGGTTTTTGATTCTGCCTTTCAGTCGGATGAGCTGGCCAAATGCACACATAGCACCATGAGGCCACATCCTTTTCACTGCACGTGATAATGTGAAAAACTTTTTAACATATAATACACTAAGCTTCTAGCTGCTAATCAGCAATGATAAACCTTTTGAGTACATTACCTGGAATACATTATCTACACTCTGCAATTCCCACAATAAATTAAAAACTGGATCTATTTGAATTGTATGTGTGTGGGGAGAAAGCTCAAAATCAGTGAAGTGTGACTGTATTGTGTAGTTAAATGTGTAGATAGGTCTCATCTTAAAGTTTGATGATCTTGCAAAGATTAGATAATACAGCAGAACAGTTAGGAAGAGATTGGGAATCCTATATGCAGTTCTTCTCCAGCAGGCTCACTTCTCAGACTGACCTGCTAATAAAGGCAGCCCCTGGACCATGGAGAGAACTACTGAAGCAGAGCAAGATGTAATGGCCAGATGCAGTATTAATACCAGTAGTGAATTACACATTATTTAGGCCAAGCAGTAACATAGAAAATTATATTTCCTGTGCTGGTTAAATGAGGAGAGAGAGGAGGAAATTGCTGACTTTAATCATGACTTGATATGCTGAAAGAATGTTTCTTTTCCTATGAACAACAGGGAAAAATATACATTTCTCACTTAAACTTATTGATATGAAAAAAGCAGACCAAGATGTCAATAAAAAAACATCACAAAGCAAGGCCATTCATTTTAGTATACTTTAGTGCTTCACTTCACCTGGGAAACATAAGGCTCCTCTAAAGAGTATGGTCTTTGTGCTATGCAGTATTAGTAAACTTAGAAAACTTTGCCAATGTACAAAAAGGAATTCTCATCAGACTTTTATGAAAAAATATTTTCAGCTCTAAGCAAGCAAGATAGCAGAAAAGCTATGGGATAAAGATTTGAAACAGTGCACAAAGCAGCAAAAGCTATAAAATCCTACTTAATATACATGAGAAAATAATTAGTATGCATTGAAGCCTTGGGAAGAAAGCAGATGCACAAGCATTTTTACTGTAGATAAATGCAGTGTGGCTGCTGCTGAATGTAAAATACAGAAGACAACTTTTTTCTTCTTATTCTTCGTCATGCTTGATGATCTTGCAGCAGTTTGTGATGGTAATTTAGTACCAAATTCAAGGAAATTAATGTTTTACCTAGTCCATTTAATCTTATTTCCAGGATGTGACTGTATGGGTTGGAATCAAATACTCCTGTTGTATCCCTGTTGTTCGAAGGACACTATTGCAATGTGCTGAGAAAAGATGCAGACATAATAACTCTCCAAATTTAGGATAAGAGAATACTGTGGGAAGGGTGTGGAGAGATTCTATACTAAAGACCAGTAACTAGCTCTGGCAGTCATTATCATAATTATAAAAAAGCAATAATAATTATTTGCTTTGTTTTTCCCCACTTTCCTTGTTTTAACTGCTCCATTGCTCACATTCACTAGCACTGTTTTGAGGACAGTTCAAGATATCAGTCTTCTAGCCTTTTGAAAGAAAAGTGGATAAATCATTCTAGCACCATAAAATTCTATGGAGAAGATAATTTCCTTTCCTATTCTCAGAAAATTAATCTAAACTTTACACAAGGAACAGATATTCCAAGGAAGTGCTGATATCTTGGTCTTTAGGCTTACTATAGATACTCACAGTATCTGGAGTCAAGTGAAATCTTTTGCACTCTCTTCACTGTAACCATTGGATCTATAACTAAAAAGTGGTTAAGCCACAGTGGCTTTCTTCTCTGGAATTTACGGTATAAAACATCCCAAGCAGAAGTAGGATTTGGCTTGTTCCAAGATCTGAAGTGCAAGAAATTCATTGTGTGCTGCAGTAGTGGGAAATTTTAAAAGCAGGTATAGATCCAAAGACGCAGCCGACGACATGATTAAATACTCAGGGACTGTTTAAGGCTGGCTTTTCTGATACATAGCATAAAAGAGGATTAAAGATTTGGTCTGTTCTTTATCATTCTTGAAGAGAGACTAATGACAAAGCAAATGTAGAGCCAGATTGTAGCCTACATTGGTAATTATAGTGATTGTTTTTATATCATTTGCAAGTGCTTGTGTTTGAACCCCAAAGTAGGTCTTGAGGTGAGGGGCTTTAATTGAGTTCTTGTCTGATGAGGCTGTCCAGCGTGTAGAACATCAAGAGCTCAGCTTTCCCCCTCCATGATTGATGGTAGTGCTCTGGAAGAAAGGTATAAGCCAGCAGAGGCAGAGGGCTTCTGTGTAAAGAAAGTGATAACATGCAGTTCTCTGAAAGACTGTATAAATCTGACCATATTTCTGATTTCTGTGTGGCCCTAGCAAGAGGAGCAGCATCAGAATCTGAATAGACCCACAGTCCCTCTCAAAACCAGCTCTGAAATGCAACCAATTGTATTGCCAAAAGCATCCTTTTCTCTGTGGTAGTCCAAACCTTCTTTCTCTCTCTCCTTGTCATTAAGTGAACATTACAAGCCCATTCAGCACTTTCTATTGTTCCCAGAAGCCCATTTCTACAACTGAGTTATACAGCAGAAGAAGTACAAGTAGCCACATGTTCATCAACCGTCTTAATTTACACTCCCTCCAAAATAGCACATTTCTGAAACCTTATCAGTTTCTAAAACAAATGACGCATCAGTTCTGACTTACATCAAAACTGAAGCAAACCTCAGCAGGACTCATCAATTCTCAGCAAAGACTAAATAGTATAGTGAGAGTTCTAATGCCTGTTTAAAGGGTTCTTAAAAATATGGATATGAACACCTTGAACTAACATATTTCATCATGAGTAACTAAAGACAAACTGCAGTTGTCAAAATCAGAGAACAAATAACATCTTTGTGATATATTAATATTTTGTGATAAATTTCCCACTAGGACACATCATGTCTATCTTATCTTTCTGATATTTCAAGTCAAATAGCACCATATAGGAGCTAAATTCTATTGTCATTCTTTGCACCCCTTCAAGTATCAGGAGAAATCTGTCCTGCGGCTTTGGGGTACAGAGAATTTGTCAGTTTCTTGAAATAAAGTGACAAAGGGGAAAAGAGCTATCACATGGTCTTTGTGTATGTATTGCAAAGAAGAATCTGCAATTATGATTCAAGATACCACCTGTCAGAACCAGAAACAACTGGAAGCAAAGTTCACTAGCTCTTCCAAACATTGCCTATTCTTTATTTTCTCTTTTTAAAAAAATCTTCCTTCAGTATCAATGGAACAAAAAGATAATAGAGCACACCTTTTTAAAATCAACATCTCCATAGAGTCAGCAGCCATTCCACATTGTCTATACTTTGACATGAGAGGTCTCTATTTTCCTTCTAGTTTTACAATCACCTTTAGACTCTTCAAATAGTGATGAAGGAGGCTGAGAAGAGGAAATTTCTGCCCATTGAAGATGTTCCAACCAGACTCAGTCATACGAACAAAGAATACTCCTGATGTCTCTCATCTCTTTCCTGGCATTTGCTGCTTGTTCTTCCTAAAAGGATATTTTTCTCTTCAACTATACTCCTGAATGCTGCTATTCCAATGCACAACCTGTTGGGTACAACTCGGATCAGCATTTAAGGTTAGAATAATTTGAAAGTTTCACTCATATCTGTGAAGTGTCGTTCTAAGATGGTGGAAAAAAAAAAAAACAACAAACCACCATATAGCATCTAAGCATTTCTGCTCAAAATTTAGTTTTTTAAGCCCATGTTTTCCAGGCAGCCCTGAAAGTCAAGGTGGGAGGATATATGCATGCACATGCCTCTGTGGGTACACACAGGCTGGATGTAACCCCTCCTATCTGAGATGAGCTGTTTAATTAAAGATTGTAGGTTTTTTTCTGTGCAACTAGGTTCACAGAAGAAAAGTCTAGGAAGTAGCTACAGTTCATTTGTGCCAGCCAGAAAATATTATTTGCTTTGGTCTAGGATTGTGTAACCAATTTACATTGATTGTTCAACTTACACTTCACAGATGTAAGCTGCTCTAGAACCCCCAAAGTCAAAAGAAATCTTTCCATTGACTTTAGTGGCTTTGAACCCAGTTAATACTCTACAGTACAACCTGTATTTCCCCCTCAGATCAATAAAGCACAAACCAAAATATTTACTATGCAATGTAATCCATCCTGTTCCAGCTCTGTAGCAGACAAACAAGATGCCCTTTATTGAAGTTCACAATGGATAAATGAGTCTCTGCAAGTTTTATATGTTCATCAATGTCCATTACTTCTCAATTGATTTTCTAAGGTCCAAAATATTCTTCTATCTGCATTTAATATATGCCTTTACTCTAGTTTCTTTGACTGCAATTGAAAGTCTCCAGGCTCTGATTCCAGGCTGAAAGTTCCCTATCTTTTATGACTATAAATGAAGTAGTGTTAATTGCATCCTTCACTAAAGAAGGGTGGATACCTTATAAATCATCAAGAATTTGTAGGCCAATGAATGAGTTTACCAAGTTGAGTATATGCACCAATGAAAAAGTTTAAATTAGCATTACAGAATATTCAAAGAAAACAAAACTTGAATCCAGCCTTAGGGGTGCATTTTAGAAATCTGTTTCTATGAATTATTTGCATTCAATCAGGGAATGAAAATGGCAGCACTGCGAGTCACACAGATAATTTAAATTATCTTGAAATTTCAAAACCAAACATTCAGGATGGCTATCCAACTTACACTCTTCAGACCAACATTTAGTTACAAGAATTTTTAATTAATTATTGAGAGAGAAGCTGGTTTCCACATTTTCATCCACTGTACAGTTTGTGGAGGCCACTAATGCAATAGGATACGTGTAAAGAAAATGGCAGATTTCTATATGAAGTATGTGAAGCTTTTTGGGGGGTATGTGGTAGCCTGCAGACAGTTAAGACAGTCACCACAGGTTTCCAAACATGCGGCTCAAAGCTGTTCCTGCCACAAATTGAAATATCTGCGGGCATCTTATGAACTCCCAATGGTGCTGCTTGCGGAAGGTTGTGTTTCAGCCAGTTGCCCTCCTGAGGGTGAAAAATTTTCACCTGAGGGAACTCCCTGCAAAACGCCTGGCTCTCCACCCAGCTGTACGCTGCCTCTCCTGGACCTCCTTTTGTCTGGCTGTGACAAAGCTCAAATCTTTAAGACACTGGGGCTGTTGACTTCAGGCCTTGACTCATCTTAAACAGGAACCCAGCTGAAATCTAATGACTGTGGGTTTCATCTTCCCTGGGATTAGGTGCCGCAACATCCTAAGTGCACGGCAGCACAGATGCAAATATGTGGGAACACAAGAAGTTAACTGAACAGACGGGCACTGCTTGATGAGAACTGTCCCTTTGGTAGCAAATGAATATTTAAGCCACATCATGAGGCTATAAGCAAGACGGATGTTGCAAGGTTGAGCCAAAGTTACTGGGAGCAAGGCAGGGGCTGGAGGTACTGCTCAAATGGAATTTAAGCAATTGCTGCAGAAATTATTGGGGGTGCCTCCTGAGACTGTTAGGAGGTGAGACTATACCAGAATAGATGATTCTTGCTTCAGACTCCCTAATTATTGCTTTTTAACATTTTTCAGGGCTTCTGATTCATCTCACCTCAAAAGCAGAAATTATTTGGGACTGGCAACAGCTGCCATGAAGAGAATATCTGCTCTCTTCAGTAAGGGGTCGCAATACAGAAACTGAGGGTGTGATAATATGATGCACTGGCTGCAGCAAGGCAGCTGGTGCCAGATCTTCCCTGCCCACTTGCTGGTGCTTACCCCAGTTGTTCTGTTGCTGAAATAGTCTGGACTGGGAATACTCACTTCTCAACTGCTTCACTTCAGTGACTCAAATTTATCATGCAGTCCTGGCAAAATATTGTATTAAAACAACTGATGATGTGGACGTGGCTATGATGAGCACGAACAAGAAGCTTTGGAGTTAAAGGGACAGCTATATGTCATTACACCCTTGGGAAAAAAATCTGCCTCAAGAAATTGAGAAAGATCAAAAGCCTATTTTGTAGATCTTCTCTTTTAGCCTGAAAGCCATTTGTCTCTCCAGATGGTAACTAATTAATACCAAGTAAATGTCAATAAAGGTAGTTAAAATGCTCTTTGGAACAGTCAATCCACACACAAGTTGCCCTTTTCTCTTCAACCAACATGTCTGTACTTAGAGACCAAATCTCATTGCAATCTGAATTGCGAAGCTTTGACTAGAAACTTCGCAGTACAGAGGAACTGGAATTTTTTAAGGGCTTACCTTTGGTGTTGGCTCAGTGCTAGCACACTGGGGTCCTAGTCTCAGTTGGAATTCCTAGCTATGGTGAATATACAAGTAACTCCAAAAATATTCATTTCAGTAATAATAGTACCCTTATTCTGTTTGACCTTAATCCAAGAATACAAGTCCCAGAGATACCAGAGGAAAATTTCAACACTCCTTTTTAAACAGTGCTGTATTGTCCTGAAAATAGATTCACACAGACACTAAAAATATATTCACCATAAGGTTGTGGCATAATGGTCAACAGTTTGTTGCACTGCTTTGCAAATAATTTCAGCTATATTGCTGACTCTTAAAAGTGAAACCAATTTAATTTAAATTTCACTTCATTTTGCTTGGAAACATTTTTTGATATGAGGTTTGAGATTTTTTTTTCTTTTTTTTTTTTTTTAAACTACTACTGTTTCATGTTTTGCTGGCAAATAGTGCTGAACTCATTCAGTCTGTTTGTCAGAGTTAAGGTCACTGCAGCTTTAGTTTTACAAAGAACACCATTTTTCTGTTTCTCTGTTAATCTTGGCCTGAAAAGACCACACATTACCCTTCCCAACTGAACAGTTTAGCCTTTGTTCCTTTGTTTGGGTTATACTATTAATCTGCTAGGTCGATCGTAAAAATGTGTGAACTGCTAGTGTGCCAGATGATTGACAAGCAATTAGCAGCTTCCAGAGAACCATGCTTTGAATTCTGCAGATATGTGACTGCATTGGGAGGCAGAGGCTGCTGATCTGACTTTTTTGTAAACTTTTGCTGCAATACTAAAGATGGGATCTTTAATAAAACTAGTGTAACTATTCTCAAGAGCTTCAGTTGCTGGAGACCCACAAAATTGAATCACAGGTGTGAAGAGCTTTATTGTAAGCAAATAATTTACCTGTATCTATTCAGATCTCTCAGAAAATAAAGTTTGTGAAACAGCATTAGGTTTAAGCTTTATCTGATGAGCAAGAAAACTTCCTCACTGAAATAAGGATTTGAGAAAATGTTCTTCTCCAATTGCCGTTTTTTGTAGAGAGGTGTTGCCCACGAATAATGAAACTTTCAGCTTGTTAATTTTTTGTAAGGGTTGTATTTTTACTCCTTGTTCTTAATTTCTGACTAAGATATTCTCCATTGATATACATTCTGATTTTTTAAGTTTATACATGGAAAGCATGTATGTGTGTTTAATGGTATTCCATTTCTTCATATATAGAATAAGTCTAGGATATGAGAGTCATCTATCCTTCCCTGACAACATTAAAATATTTTATTTCCTGAGAAGATTTTGCCTGTACAAAAAGCTCTATCATTACCAGTGTGTGATTGTAGGTCATTTATTACAGACACACATGTGCACCAGAGCACTGCTCACTTAGTGGGAATTTCTAGATTTTTAAAGAGGTTGGGCCTTGGCCAGTCACCACCAGAACAGCTGGTTACACCTTCACATTTTATGCACAGAAATCTCAACAGACTCAAGCAGTGTAAAAAATCAGATATTTCTGAGTTCACAGTTGCTTTGTCAGCATGAGAGCAGCTGCCAAAGCCCCTCAGTAGTAGCAGTGCTGGACTGCACATCCCTCTGATTTGCAGAGTCGGTGCCCACAAACACACACAGGTCTGCATATAACTGCGGGGAGAGAAGGAGAATTTGAAAGAAAATCAAACCAGCTTCCTCCCAGCACCCCCTTCTCACGCCTGCTGCAAAGGTTTCTTTTGTATAGACACAGAACAGTCAGAATCTTGTGGGTTTAGCTTTTGTCCAAGACACTCAAAAACTGCAAGCTGCAAGTAGCAGCAAACGCACTTTGCCAGGATGAAGGCATGAGCTGAGTGTAGTCTGAATTTGCACCTTTGGTTCCCAAGAGAACTGGCATGTTAAAACCTGAGGCCAAAACCATTTTGTTGATACACTCTTACAGCTTTAAAAACAGCCATAAAAATAAGAATGTTAGAATTACAAGATGTTTAGAAGGGAGTATAATGGTATTGCTCTTCAGTCAGGTAAGGATTGTTTTCAAACAAATGGAGTGCAATCTGTTCACACTTAAGCTTCTCAGCTTTTCTTTGCCTGTTGCTTTTGCAAGTTGCATGGTCTTTTATGTTAAAATGTCCATGTGTTAAAAAACTCAGAATAATTCAGTAGTTTTTCTTTTAATTCAACAGCTGCAAAGCTTTTCAGATGCTCTGCAGTGAAAATAATTTTCTCCAGCTAGGGCTTCTTATTTCATTACATGAATCCCTTATGGCTTCCCCTCAAGCAAATTTTATTGATGTAATAATTTAAGTTGCTTCCAATTAGGTCGTGGAAATTAGGTATGCTAAACATTTCCATTAGAAATTTTTGATATTAGTTTAACAAGTACTTTGTTATACAGCTTTACAGCAGACATACTTACTTCAAAAGATGATAACCAGGACAAATCCTGAAATAAATATTTCTTTTCTTGTAGCACCAAAGGAAGAAAAGGGAACCGATAGAAACAAAGTTAATGTGTAGAGAAGAGGGGTCGTATTTCTCAGTTGCTATTCATTTCACTTTTTCTCAGCCATTTTCATTACTGAGCTATCAGCTGATTTTAAATTAGTCCCACCCTGCCCTGTTATTCCAAGATAAGTATAACATTCAGCCTTGCTTTCCTATTCTCTTAACTTCCAAGTGATTCAGATGTTTTAATTTTCTTTTTCCTATTGATCAGGAAAATAGATAAGCAGTTGAAAGGGGAAAAAAAGAAGAAAGCAAAACCTAAACCAGCTAAGAAATTATTTTTTAAAAGTTGAAGTTTCACAATCTGAATACGTTTAACTATTTCAAATAATTCTAGTGTTAAAAATTGTCAGAGAAAAAACTACTTATTCTCGATGAAGAGAATTTAAGATAATGGTTCTGATTCTGCCTCCTGTGATAAGCTTTTAGAACAGCAGCCTGGAAATAAAGGTAAGTATTTAGGCCCACAGCAGCTCTGAGTCACTCAGAAAATATTCCCTTTATTTAGGAAGGCATTTATGATTCCATTCATCATTGTTATACACCAAGGCTTTTCTGCTACTGCAGAAATTGTTTTGCACCCCGTTGTAGCATTATGATTTATCTCAGTTAAGGCTACTTTCATATTCACCAAGAGACACAGCTGCCTGCATCTAATCTTGATCTAATCTGTGGCAGGACTCAGGGCCATCCCAAATCCCACCATGTCCTGCCCATTTTAAGTTTCATCACACAGTGGGTGACACTTCCCTTCAGGACAGGGCTTTAGTTGTAGTGCACAGTACAGCACACAGAGATGCTCAGAAGATACACAGTGACCAAATGCACCTAAAAGGGCAAAAGCGTTGCAGGAAGCTCACATTTGGTGGGAATGTGTTCAGGGCTTGAGCTGACAAAAGCCTCCAAACCTGCTTTGCAGTCAGGCACCTCTCAGGAAGCTGAAACTAACCCTACATATCTTTTGGGAATTTTGTAGTATTCGTCACCCTTGAAGCTTGGCTCTGGGTCTGTTTCTTCTGTAGGCAGGAAAGACTTAAAGTCCTATTTGGAGCTAATGCCTCTTGGAATAGCCCAAGAGTACTGCTTTCCATCAAGAGAGTGACAGGAAGTCACTAACACAGCAGAAAAATCTTCTGTATCTCCAAAAATCCCACTGGACAAAACAACAAAAAATGTTGACATGGGAAGCACTCCTTCAAGGTACAGAAAAGAACAAGCATTACAACTCCCTGTCCACAAACAAAACACCAAAGTGTCAACTTAAAAGAAGATTATTGTAAAGTCCCAAAGAGTTTTGCTTTAGCTATGTTTGACCGAGTTTGAATGCCAGAGTTTCCAACATCACTTACAGACCTCAGTCCATTTGTTTCCACCAAGTGCTCTGTGGCTTGCTGATGTTCCAACTGCATTTTGGTAGTAACAAACTTGGGTTCACACCAGCTTCTACACATTTTCTCTTGTCCACAACATGTCATACATCCAGCTACACAGCAGAGAGCAGCCCTACTTTTATGGTGGATACCAAACACGTTGTATGATCCTGCACAAACCAGTCAAA
Organism: Patagioenas fasciata; assembly: GCF_037038585.1. Classification (NCBI taxonomy): domain Eukaryota; kingdom Metazoa; phylum Chordata; class Aves; order Columbiformes; family Columbidae; genus Patagioenas; species Patagioenas fasciata. The sequence continues at coordinate 101,683,971 of NC_092520.1, read as the reverse complement.
TCTACTGGGACATCTTTGATACACCAAGTGCACCCCAGTTCATGCTAGGCCAGTGCTCCCATCATTCAGCACATATGGATAGACAAGGTATGACTAGGGCACCCTCATCCTATGCTTAATTTCTTCCCCTGGCGAGCCAGTGGGCCCTTCTGACCTTGTGTCAGCATGTAGGCACACAGATGACCTAAAATTTGGGGATTAAGCTCAGGTTAAACCCTTGGGCAATATGCCCCCTAAAGCCACACCTACTACAAAAAGAATGTTAATGCAGATTTTAAGAAATGTGCCTTCCACCACCTCTTTCTCCCTCACTCCCCAGTGGCTGTGGGTTCATAGTTTCCTATGAACTTCCTCCTTCATTGTACTTGCAGTTCAAACCAAACAAACCTTCAGACACTCCACACCCTTTCCCCCATCCCTGCCACCCATCATACTCACTCTTGCTCTGAATTCTTTTTCCATGACTTGATTTCCACTCTGTGCACCCCACCCTCACGCCCATCCTCACTCATTGCAATAGCCTGCTGAAGCCAAGGCTTTTCCCCTCAACTCTCCTCTTGCTCTCTGCTGGCAGCCACTTCTTCACGTTGCTGCCCGCTCACATGAGAGGTACCCAGTGATGCAGAAGATGACAGTGCATTATCAAACAATACAGTATCACACCTTGAGTGTTTTAAACATGCTTTCCCTATTTTTCATCTCATTTCAGGTGCAAAACCAGTACATGTTGTGGGTTTTTTTGTTGGATTTTTCAGGGTGAAAAGCCTGACTTTCAGAATCAAAATGGAAAAAAGTATTAGTTATTGGAAATGTGAAAAGAAATATGTATATAATGAAATCTCCCCACTGGAACAATGTGTTCCATATAGATTCCCATTTCAACACATGGCCTTGTTATTTACCACATTAAAAGTAATTTGGTTTTCTGATGTTAAAACAATGGAATTTTTATAACCGCATTATGGGCTGTGTGACACCCAGACACCTACCCTGTGTTATTTATTCTGTGGCCAGGTGAGACAGAGGGGTTACATCAGCAAGATCCTGCATCTCTCCTTCTCTCTCTCAATTCTCCTATATATTTTGATAAGACTCTTTTAGTATGGTAACTGAATACCAGACGTGTCCATTAACCTAAGTGAACTGTTCCTTCTCAGCCTGGCCAACAGAAAACCAGGGCAGTTTCAGCTGTGTATAAATGTATTTCACTCAGAGCAAAACAAGCATATTGGGCTAGTGTAACAGCTTTTTTTTTTTTTATTATTATTTCATTTACTTTTTCACATAGAACTTTATGTAAACTACAAAAATCATGAAATGCAGAAATGGTATTAAAACTGCAAACTTAAAATTCTTGTTAAAAAAAAGTGTCTTTCCCTGCTAACAATGACAACTTAAAATTAACCATATTTTGATGGATTCATTTAATAAACATACCATACACTTCCCAAAAATAAATAAAGAACAACATCAGAAAAACCATCAACAACATGAAGCATTTAGTTTTCTTTTTTTCTTTTTCTTTAAAGACAGAAATGAAATGTCTAGGCACAGTTTTAGGCATTATAGAGGACACAGAGGCAATAGGTTAGTGTGCACTGCTCTGTACAAAAATACAGTCTGAATAAATTACATTTCTAGCCGTAAGATTAGACTTCACTTACCAGTCAGTTCATTGCATGTTTAATAATATACACTTACATGCTAATCCATATATATCATTTATATTTCAAACACATAAGTCTCTCTATATTTGTTTTTAAAATTTACAAAAGCTAAATGAAGTTGTGCAAGAAATCCAGAATTGGTGCTAGGTACTTGTCAGCACCGGACGGTATACTTTAAGCTTAAAAAATACAAATAACTAGCCCTGCTTGCAAGTTTGCTATATATATATATTTATTCATATATTTGGAAGAAAAACAATGGGTTTGTTGCGTGAGAGAATCATTCTGCCCGTGGAATAAAGCTGAACAACTAAAATAAAAGTGGTATGACACAAGCACAACATACAAAATGATTAATTTGTCATACATACACTCAATACACAGATATGTATCCTTTTTGTGGCTAGGGGAAAAAAAAAAAAAGGTGCATAATGTTCTATTTACTTTTAGGTCAGTGCTGAGAAACTGCATGTTTGCCCAATCTGGCAACGGTAAGGGGGGGAAAAAAAAGAAATGGCAGTAGCAACATAAGCTAAAGGTAGGTACCTAAAACCATGTATTAGAGGCCCAAACACAAAGGACTTGAGTAGTTTGAGAGGTGTGTCCTAATAGATTGCATTATCTTCAAGAGGAAAAGCAGGTGTTGGAACTGAAAATCAGATCTCTGACTCAAATATGAATGAAGAACCTTGTCATTAGGCATTCACATTTGTAGCTTTTTTTGCCTGAACATCTTTCATATTAAGACCCAGGTGACCTTCAGAGTGCACACCATTAATTTGCATACGCCTTAGGCCTGACAGTTGTTTTTGCACAAACTCTGCATAAAGAAAAATTACTTGATGAATTAGTAGATATGATATGGGTTCAGTACTGTACCTTCTTGTCAGCATAGGCAAAGTGCCAAGCAATGTCAGCACCAAAACATCGTCTTCCTAGAAAGGTACAGAAATCTTCTCACAGTGGGCTTCTCTAGGTTAACCTAATTCCCATGCCAAACTACAACGTTCTCCATGCTGCTAAATAAAAGCAGAACTACACAGCTGTTCAGAAAGATACAGAGCTAACTATATACTGAATATCCGCCTTAAGTCAGTCTCAGGAAAAAAAGGAGAGTTACAAATGTTCTCTGGTGCCTGTGAAACAAGTGGACATAATTTTCCCTCCTATCCTTTTTGTTCTCCAGGCATTGCCATACAATCCCTTCCAAGTCAAGCTATCATTTTGCTCCCTCTAATCTAATTAATCACCACTGGTCCTGGAAAGACTGCTGATATAGAACATCCTGCCATAATAGTAAAGATTTAACTCCAGAGAGCCCCAGAGCTTTATAAACCATCTCCGTCTGTCAGCAATACTTTCACAACAACCTCCTAAAAGGCAGCCCTGTGGTCCCACAGTCATTGCAGAACCTCTGCGTCCTGCCAGCCCTGGCACAAGCAGTAACACTGTAGATGTGGTCTTAACATTGAGTAATTCAGCAGTCTTTTCCATGGAACCAGCAAAAACATTTGTGTAGAGGTGGATGTGCAACCCCAGCATATCTGCTTTTTGCAGAGGTCCGTATAGAATATATTTTAAATTTCTCATTAAAAAAAATAGTTATTTCTAAAGATTAGAATTATACAAAAATATGTTCATAATTAATTGAAAATATCCAAATAAGCAAATTGTAAACAAAAATAAAAGTGATGCAGATTAAATTCACGTGAAAGTTTGCCCTAATTTATCTTGGGTTTCATTTCATGTGTACAATCTCTGGATCTTTTAAGTGGGAAACATTCTAAGCAAAGAGTGATTAGATGTACATAGTCACCAGCCAGTCCATTATAAACTCAGCTCTTAAAAACAAGAGTTTAATTCCTGAAGTACTGATGTTTTAATATGGACATGATGAGGTCTCAGCTGTATTCTTGATGATCATAGACACTCACAACCTAACTAGATTTTTTTTAATGGCAGTTTTTTTTTCTTTGCAACAGCCTTAAAAACCATTTTTAGTAAGTAATTAGGTTACACATGGAATAGCAAGTACCTATTTTGTCCATTTCTACCTTAACTTGATGTGAACTTCTAAGCACTTCCCATAACACAGAGTCTGTACAAGGGCATATACAGAAGACAAACCATTCTACGTTTATTTTGTAACACCAATCAAAATTGAAGGTATCAATCCAAGACTTTCAAGAATGTGTACAAAGTTAGTACTTCAACCACTGCATCACAGCTCACATTACGAGATGAATCATCTCTCTCCCTCTGCATTTATATTTGTATTATATATATTCATTTATACTAATACATTTCAAAAATATAACTGAACTTGTTTCATATGCATTATTTTTGTGATGATGTTTGGAAATTGAATGGGTAATTAGGACAACTGTGATTCATTCATGCATTTTAGATGCCTCAGGGACAGATGAGGTCTTTTTCTACCTCCCCTTATCTCCACCCTCCCAGCAAAACACTCAGAGCCGAGAGAACTTCCAATGGCACAGTCAGAAGCACACATCTCCACGTTTGGACTTCCTTCAAAAATCTGCTACGGCTGGCACAGTGATGTCGATTACCAATTCATGAAATCCTGTGTGGTTGGTGGCTTGGTTGCTTGGCCTTTTTTTTATTATTCTCCCAGAAGACTGTCGAATGCAGATATTAGACAAGTCATTCACCAGTTACATTCACTGCCCTCAACACAGTCACTTGCAACTAATTCCTTAAGAGCTTTTTTGAGCAAGTAACAAGGGGCCAACACAGCCTATTGTACAAGATGCCATTGCCTGCTCATCAGACATTTGAATCCTCTATGATACAGGGAAACTTCTAAATGGAGCCTATACCAGCTGCTCCCCTGAAGGCAATGGCAGATGCTGGCATTGCATTCTCATTCCAACTAGTTTTCTCACAATGACCGCTGTCACACGTAGATCCTTTTGCTTGTTGTCAGGAAAAATGAAGCTTATGTATCAGCAGCTTGCAGCATCTGCCTATGTAAAATCAGCAACCCTAGTGTTTGCAGTTCTTTTAAATGGTTGTAAAAGCTGGTTACAGTGTTCACACCCAAAAGGCAAAGGCTATTTTATCAACAGAGCAGACTGTTTGGTGCTCCACAAGTGTTCTAAAAAAACTGTGAATTAGAAAAGATGGAGTAATCCTTTAGTTATTTTTCTTCTCATTAAATTATTCTAGTAATAGTCTTCATAGTTCTTAGGGTTCAGGCAATAAAGAATTGCACCCCCAAAGGAAAATATAGTTGCACCCCAAGCCAGGCCATAGCCCCAGTTGAACTCATGGTATATTTTCAAGCTGACCGTTTCGATGAACTTGATTGGGTAAAGGACTAAGCTGCACACCTGAAGAACAACTGAAAGAGATGGAAAAAAAAATGTGTCAGAAGAAGCCTTAATTCATTTCCATAAAACACAGAAAGCATCACAAAACTGAATTTCACATTTAAAATGCTCTTGGTACATTTTTAGCTAGTAAGTACTGCTCTTTTTGGAAAAAAAAAAAATCACCTTCATTTAATCCAAAGAAAACATAGCAGTTCTTCCATATTTCCTCAATGATGAGCAAATGTTATTGCTATGGTATAACAATGATCCTTCAGATGTCCAAGAAATAAAAGGTGAAAGCAATCTTTTCCCAGTTACAATATTTTCTGTCTCTCTTTTGTATTTTAGTTATTATGCTCCCCATAATAACAAAACTGAAATCACTTGTTCTATAGCTATTATAAATAAGTCAGAATGAGAAGCAAGAATAAACGAATATTAAGAATTATAGCTCAGAATCAAATAATTTACTTAGCCTAGAAATAATTCATTGTAGTAGGCGATACATATTTATGTTCAGTAAAAACTCGCTGAATATTTCATATGCATTACTGTGTACTGTAATCAGATTTAATGATATTGTTACACAAAATACCAGGGAATCGATAAAGTTTGATCAGTCACTAAACTTCCAACTGGCAAAACACTGTCTTCTATTACAAATTTAGGGGGTGGGTCAGAAATGCTTTAAAACAGCTATTAAAACAGATCAAATCCAAGGCAGTAAAAAGCTTGAAATCATTACTTTCTACAGCACTGTCTCTGAGCCAGATCTCCTGCAGCCTGATCCACATGTCTGCAGTGGAAATCAGCAAACCTGTTAATTATTGTGCTACATCAAAAAACCCCACATACAGTAACCTGAAAAGGAAAATACACAGATGAAGAACCCAAATTTTCACAAGAAGATTTCAGTTTCATCAGCATCCATTCCCTTTTAAATTCAGGCACACTGTTAATAGAAAATTGGGAGAACAGTTTCCAAGGTAAGCAGGTGAAAATTACACTTGGTTTGAGGACAAGAACGAGCTGTATTGATGTAGTGATTCTTCAGGCCTCTAGTTCTGCCACTCACAAAAGATTAAACATCACAGGAATGTACAAAACATCCTTTTTGCTTCTCAGATATGGTCTTTTCACAGTGCTCCCTTCCAGCATTTAAAAACTAGCATTTTTAAAGATTTCAGCAGGTGACGGCCTCTGCAAAGTACCCCAGCCCCCTGATCATGGTCAGGGTGGGCACATCCACACAGTTAAGCTTATGCTTAAGTATTTGCAGGGCTGAGACATGCTGTGATGGAAGTTCAATGGTATGCAATGTAATGACATAATAGCTACTTTCTTTAACATCAACTGAGTCATTTTTTTTCAGTTTATTAGGTATTGTTAGGAGAACGAACACTATTTAGAGAATTGTTACAAAGCCAGAGCCCATTGAAAATACCAGTGGATAACAGAAAAGGAGACTACTTTGGACTATACAAGCCCTTCTGAAATTACAGGAAAAATAAAATAACTTTATTTATATTCTGCTACTGTTTGAATCCTTCACACAGTCAAAATCTGTCATTTACCTTTTCAGTTACACAAGCCTTCTTTAGTGTTGTCTAACTGGCACTTGGAGGCTACTGCTCTCCTGGGTAGGGACCACTGGTATGGGGAGATGATCTCCCATGTTCATTACACACCCTTGGTGACAACACCTGACAAAATACTCACTGGAAATTTCTTCCTCTCCATCCCCGCCCACTTAGCCTACAGACTAGTCTTTGGACTCTTACTTGAGACTGACAACCTGAATAATGTTTGGATAGTGGATTTTCTGATGTAGATACCAAAATCCACAGGGGTTTTTTTAAATCCTGAAGTTATTGAAGTGTTACTTGGTGTTATTCCACTTTAATATAATTTTTGTCTGCCAGCTCATAAAAATACTGTGCAACACTGGAGAAATTTTGATGACGTAAACTAGGGGAAGCACCTACACTTATGAAAAGATTATGCATTCCAATTCTGTATAACAAGAGCACCATTACACCCAAAAGTACCTGACACATCTTTAAGACCACTCAAAGTCAAAAAGGTTTTCCTAAGATGAATGGATATAAGCAAGTTCTTCAGTGGCTTCCTGAACTGGGGCTGCAGCATCTCTGCTGAGTCAATACAGGAATTGCTCTGCTGTCTGCATATCAAGTTCCAACCAAGGAAGCTCTCCATTTTCCCTCAACCTAACGTAGAAAGTATGCTCAGTTTTAATCTACAGATTGGACTTGTCAAAACAAAACAAAAAATTGATTCTATTGGAAGATGAACATGTGGCTAAAGGAGCAACACCCACAAATTGGTATTTTAGACATTTTTATAGTGAGGGTTTCTGCTTTTGCTACTACTGGTCCAGCTACGTTATTAAAAAGCTCAAAGGAAGTGCTGGCAGCAACTGGCCAGGGGAAACAACCACACCTCACAACACTGTGATGGCTTTGCACTTTTTCTGCCTCTTGTGTCATTGTTGTTCCCTGTAAAAGGAAAAGGAGTCTGTGTAGGCTAGAAACAACAGTTAGTGAAGTTATGAAAAATGACCAGTATGACCCTAAAAGATCTTAAAACCAATGCCTGCAACTACTGATCTGCTTCCCATTAATTTAAAGGAACTCCATGCTATGTTGACCTGCTTATGGGAAGCATATGTAACTACCTTTCTTGGGAAATGCTAGTATTTCCCATAGAAAAAAAAGGCTGCAAAATAAATCTTAAAAACAAAACAAAATACTTCAAAATGCAACTCAAAAAAGACTAATCACCTCAAACTAGACTATTCACTTCAAATTTCGACCCATTTTTACGACTAGCACTATGATGCTTGCAAGACAATTGCACAGGAACAGGAATACTAGTTTTGTTCTATTTATATGAAATATATGCCATTATACATACTCACCATATTAAACATGCATAAATCATAACACTTTAAAACTAGGAAAATACAATATTGTTTCCTTGTTCAAATGTTTGATTATAACAGTTTTGCTGTCAAAAAAAGCTTATAATGTGGCTTTCTAATTGGTCTACATTTATGAAAAAGGTGGTGCTGGCTAGCAAGTTCTGTATTTCTGTTCTCTACATCATTCCTCCTGCCCATTCACGGGAGTAAAGTACTTCATTAATAAACAATAGGTATTGCAGTGTCAAAGATTAATGCACATGCAACTGCTGTCTAGGAAGTCATCTGTACTTAATACAACCTGTGCAATTAATTGGGAAGCAGCATGAAGAGAAAGAGAGTCCATGCTGATTTTTAAAATACTGCTAGCTCAAGAACAGACCATCCCACTACAGAGGCAGATCGGGAATTTCAGCAGGCAGCCCAGCTGGCCAAACAGGGAGTTTCTCAATGCACAAGAAAGGGGCACACAAGAGCAGGAAACAAGGATGGACAATGAAAGGGGAATAGGAAGGCACTGTTTTGATAAGTAGATACAAAATCAGGAAGTCTGAAGCCCAGTTGGAGTCCAAAATTAAGCTAGGAAATGGCAAAAAGGGTAATAAAGAAGAATTTTCACAGATGCATTAGTTGCAAAGTGAAGTTCAGAAAAACATATTTATACAATGATGGACAGGAAAGCCTGACAGGTGATGTGACAGATGTGCACCACAACACTTTCTCCAGAACCTCTAAGTGACATGGTTTGGGAGGGTGTCAACCGTGCAGGAACAAGTTAGGGATGACTTAAAGTTGCCTCCATATCTGTGAAGACAGATGGGATTGACCCAAGGGTGATGAAAGAGTTGGCTAATGTGATCACAAGCTCTCTATCATCTGTGTTTTAGGAGATATTCAGATGACTGGACAAAGTTTAATGTTGTGTCCATTTTTAAAAAGGCTGGAAGTGAAAAATCCACAGAATTATAGGCTGGTCAGTTTCAATTCAATTCCTGGAAACATTATGGAGCACATTCTCTTGGAGTCTACTTCCAAGCACATACAGAACAAAGTAGCAATCAGTAGTGAACCTGGATTGACCAATTAAGGATGAGGGTCCAGAGAGCTGCCAAGATAATCAGAATCCTAGAGTAAATCATCCTTAAGAGGAGGATGTGTGAGCTAGGTTTATTTAGACTCACGAACAGGCAGCTAAGGAGCAATTTCAAACCAGACTACAGTTACCTGAAAATGTATCTGCAGTGACGGAAAAAAAACCAAACCCAAACACTTCTTCTTTGTAGCACCAAACAACCTAAGATAATGGCAATAGACACAAATCTCAGAGATTCAGGATGGACATCAGGAAAGAAAAAAAAATCATAAGGAGGGTAGTATGGCACCAGGAAGACATGCTTGGGGAGGCTGTGGAATCTTCATCCTTGGAGTTCTCCAAGACTGGTCCAGACAAAGCTGCAGCTGACTGACCTATTGTTAGCATCTGTGTTGCCTCAACAAGAAGGCTTGACTACATCACCTACAGAGTATCCTTCTTATCAATATTTCTTTGATGCTATGACTCTTTTTTGCTGCCCTGTAGCAACTTCCACTACATCCTACTGAAGTCAGTCCTACTTTTTCAGATCATTCCATCAGTTTCTCAGAATCAATTTCTGTTCTCCAATATATCTGTACTTTTTTCTAGCTTCACTTGAAAATTTGACAAGAAGACTTTTATTCTACCTTCCACATCATTATGAAAATAGGTAATAGCACAGAACTCAGGACACAATCCAGCTGGACTGTGCTCTGACTCTTTGACAGAACAGAAAGATACATCCTCTAAGTATTCTTTAAATATTATCTGCCTTAATTTCTTTTACTCTCTCACCTATAATACTTCCACTTACCCACAGTTTACCTAGCTGACACATAAGTGCATCCGGTGAATTGTGTTAAAAGCTTACTAATTGCAACATATTATTCTTCTAAACACTATTAAAACATGGCCCCAGAAGGCAATAATCTTTTAAATCACCATTTTGTTTACTTTCATGGAGTTTTGTGGCAGGTATATTCCCTTCCTGCCCTCTTGGACTGATAGACCCTGCACAGTGACTGTAGACAAATACACCCACCTCAATCAGGGAACAGGAAAGGCAAGTTCCTCTGGTCAACAGATAGGGCCCTTGACCAATGAGGCACCTCGATTGAGAGAAGCTTTTAGACCACTGACCATATATTACCACAGAGGAGATTTCGACCCAGGTTACAAATGGAGTCTGCTGGAGACCTGATTTTGAGTAAGCTCTCCTTGGAGCAGCGGGTCTGCAGCTGGGGACTCTCCCCTTGCATTGGGATGCCGCCCAAAGAAGCTCCTCACCCTTTTGGTGAGCAAATGTTTCTTCTGGACTGTCCTTGAACACCCTCATCCTACCAGTAAGATCTTCTGGGTTACCCTTGAGAGTCCTCCTTTGTGACTGAGTAGGTGCACATTTTGAGTCATCGTTCCAGAATTTTGGGAATTCCCTACATCCTGTATGTTGGCTGTGTAGTAATGAGTTCCCAACCTGTATCCTGAACCTGTGGTTATAATGTTGTAGGAGTACTGAGTGATTTCGACAAACCTTGTTTCTAGTTTGGTTTCTGCTGAACTATTTTGGCTAGAATAAAGTTTGCTCTGAGTTTGTTAACTGTCTGTTTTGGTTTTGGTGTGCCGCTGTGACAACTTTGAACAATTACACTTTCTGCCCTTAAATTAGGCTCGGTTATCACGCAGTTACCAGGTAACCATATCACGAGACTCCCACACTGACAAATTTGTGAGCTTGTACTTTGAGGATGCAGCTTTCAGCGTCAGTTGTGTTCGTGAGCACTAAGACACCCCAGCAAGTATGTTAGCTAGTGACCTTTACTAGACCAAAAATGCTGGAAGAGCTGTATGAACCAAGGTGACTCCACATAAGAGTGTTCAGCATCTGCCTTTCTGTGTGCTCCATTTTTCTATTACCTGAGGTATACCTGTTCGTCTACCCATTACACAGAGCTGACAGTATGTGCTTTAAACACATTCACTTGACGGCTTATTCTTAGTATCTAGGTTGAATTATTTTTGTGCTTTCTCATCCCTTCCAGTCCTAGTCAGTCAATCTTCTTCCTCACCTACAGAGCTGCTAACTGACACCTGAAGCTGAGAACAAAAAAAAAAAAAAAAAAAATCAAATCAAAACTAGAAAAAAAAATGCTTGGAGACAACTGTTTGGACTCTAAAGGGCCTGGAAATCACTTTTCCACTTTGTCCTTTCTCACACACAACAACGTTTTCTACCTGACACCCATACAGATCGTTAAATGCCTCTGGGCAATTCAGTCTGTGTCCTTCTTCCAGGGGCAGCTGGTGGATTCCTACCTAGAGCCATACAGAATATTTGGTCCTGTCAGCAGATTCACAGGTCAGGGTGAGGTTTATCCTCAAAGATTTTCTGTGAAATCCACAGGTGATAGTTTGAATTCATGGACAGTGGCATAAGATACAGACTCCACTGTGCTGCAACCTCAACTTTCCCCTCTTCAGTAGGGGACTCTTTCCATAATTCTTTCAAGATATGCCAGCCCATATTCACTTTTAAAATAGCTAACATCAAAGATAATATCTGTAGAAAATGACACTAACTATGTCAGCATCAAATCCCAAAAGGATTCTCCTCAGGTTTGTCAGATAATGAAGAAGAATGGGGCAGGTTGTCTCAGCCTCATCATCTCCTTATCATATTCAGGTCATGGCTATTTAAAATGCATGTGCATACACACACACGCAGAGGCAAAAGAAAGGGGTGAACATCACTCACAAGCTAAAGCACCAATATATTTTCCTTTTTGATGTGAGCATTAAATCCCCATTCCTCTTCCCAACTTTTGTAGTAAAGACTAAAACTAATTTTATACAGAGGAGAACAGATTAAGCTTTAAGCCAAACAGCAGGATTTGGGATTTTTTTTTCCTTTGGAAAATTTGCTTTTTTTTTTTTTTTTTTTAGTACAGACTTAACTACATAGTAAATGAGCAATATGGCAAGATAGTAATTGTTCAGCCATTCACTGCCTAAGTTAATTTCTCTTAACATTGTGTAGTAAGTCAAAAGCCAAATAAGATACAACTACAAAAATTCAATAATCCCATTTCCTTCGAAGTTAACTGCCCAGCATGCTTTACAATCTCAAAATTAATACTAAATTTTGAAACAACGGCACCAGTGCCTTTATTCATTCAACCAAGCAAGTAATGTGTCACATAGCACAAAAACTACAATTTCCGCTCAGGAAATCTGATTCTATGTTGCATTCATTTTCTAAAAGCAAATGAAATGTGACCTACTAACACCTCTTGAACAAATAAAAGTGCATCTTCAAGCACAGCGGCTCATTCAAGGCATCACTAACAGCAGGGGGCAGCAGGAGCCTTCCCCGGAGCTTTGTTTCGCTCCTGAACACCCTGCAAATTCTGTGCTCTTGTCTTTTCATATCCTTGTAAGTGGCTTTTTTTAAATACATCCTGAAAACTAGGCTCTGTCATCCTCTTCATTATGGGCTACCAGAAGGGGCTTAAGCTGCTGGCCCCAATGCAGAAATGAGTGACAGGATGAAGGCAAACCATGCTTGGTGAATCTCAGAAGAAACCGAAACATCCATGCTGACTGAGTCCCAAACCACCAGAATGTACAAAAGGAGATGATGTGATATTGTAATTACATCTCACTAGACCAGTCTTACAGACAATTCAGATTCACAGGTCTCCCTTAAGATTTTGTGACAGTCTATATAAACTGTTCCATTTTCTTGTTTTTAAAACCAAACAGGGACTAAACTGTGACAGCTTGTTAAATTAATAACAAAGTAAGCAAGCTGACACAATGAAATTAATTCCTTGTGGCACAGGGGCATATATAAACACCTTGCAACATAATCCTATTTATTTTCACACATAGGGCTTCAAGGGTTCACATTTAAGCATTAATTTCTCGTGGTTTAAAACTGTAAAAGGAAGAACATTAAAATAACAGAAATGGCTTTGCATGAAGGATAAAAATGCGGAAATCAAGCAGCACAAAGTCACAGACTGAAAATGGTACTTTGAGATTTATCCTCTGTAGTTTCCCCTGCTGCATGCACTTCACAAAACAATAAATATAATGCAAATAAATATTTTTTTATGAACCAATAATACGGCAACTGCAAAAATAATTAATGCTGTGCAGAACCTGTATCCTGACAAACCTCACTGGAGTTAACACTGAAGTAAACCAAATGTCTCTGAATTAGCATGCAGAACAAGGCATGTCTTCCATCACAGAAGTGAAGCTCCTCTCATGAAATTTTCATAATGGTGCCAGTAATCTGCTTACCTGCCGCAAAGAGCATGACTGCAACTGGTCTGTAGAACCGCCTCCGAGATCCCACGCAGATCGAGATCAACCCAACCAGGAAAGCTATGAGAATGATGGCAGCACCACCCAACAGCAAAGCAAGAGTAGCTATCTGCCAGTCTAGGGAAAAAAAAATAAGAAAAAAATAAAGGGAAAAATATAATAATACAATTTCAGTAAAACAAGCCCATAGGCTTGAAAGAAACAGCAGAATATAAGGAATGCAGAGCCTGCACCAAGGCTCAGATAAATAAACAACTGTGCTTTGGATTTCTTTTCTCCTAATTAGCGAAACACCTTTATATAACAGATGTAACTCAGGAGCAAAGTGCCACAACCTCCAACATTTTTTCAAGGCTTAGTTGGCCTCACTGGGATTGTGGCTCAAGTAAGACTGAATAATTTGGTCCCTCGGTTTTTGTCCAATTTAGAAGGAGAAATTCAGGCTGGTTCAGGATTAGCTATTGTGTGAGCAGTCTGTTGTAACTTTCTCACAGAAGAGAGTGAAAGTCAAACCTCTGCTTGAGCTGATTAGGGTGACATAGGAAGGGAAATGCACAGAGGCTTATCATATACACCTGTCACTTGGAAAGTACTAAGGCCACATGATGTGAATAACAAAACTAAGGTAAAGGCAGGAAATGCTCAAAAGGATAATAACTAAAAAAAGAAAAAAGGTGGAAATCAAGCCCCTATAAAGGCAGTAATGATCATCAGATGCAGACCAAGTCAAATCTGAAGTCAATTTTAAAACACCAGTTATCCTGAAGTGTCAGTTTGTCTTTTTCCCCCCCCAAAAGCAACTTCTGGATTTGGCCCCGTGTATTTTCTAGTTATATTCATACATAATGGATGCAGCTATAATCAACATCCTTACAGTCTTAAGTCACACGAAAACCATTTGCAAGTTGATGGCCATCATGGGCCTATACAACACCCAAGACCTCACACAGGAGCTTCTGAAAGATTTTAGAAAGGCACGGGCTTCGTGCTGTCTCTCTTTGTGAAAGAGTATGTAAGACCTTGTCTCACTCCAAAAATAGGCATCAAGAAAATGAGTCAGATCACTATTTACTGTTTATTACTATTGTATAGTAGTTCAAGGAAGATCATATAAAATCAGCTTGTGGGAAAAGGACATATGAAACCAATGCATCTCTTATTACTTTGAAAATACTAGCATGCATGTGATATTCAGAGCAAAACATCCAAATGCATTACATAGTTCGAAGAAAATAAGTTTAATTATTTCCAAAATAAAGTTAGAGATCTTAAGGTTACTAAAATAAGAACAACAAATCCCCACATTCTCTTTTTGAAAAGAACAAAATTCAGTGTTTTAAAAAACAGTACATCTAGTTTCATGAGAGATCTAATCTGCTGAAGATATTGCCAGTGCAGCTGTGGGGTTTGAGAATGGAAGGCTGGCAGCTATTATCACTAAAAAGCTTTCATATATTATATGAAAAAGGATGAAGGAGATTAAAAGAAGAAAGTAGATAGAAGAGCTATAAAAGCATTGCTAAAAAATAAAGTTATTTTAAAGTAGTTTTTGAGGAAAAACACACATTTATTTTTATTCTTTTTAGAAATCCAGGGATGTTGTTTACTAGCACTTTAATTACTAAGTACTCAACCTTTCAATCTCTTTTACTTCTTGTCTTCTTACCAGACCAGAACCCAAGGCTGGGAGCAATCTCTCATTCTCCTACCTTCAGCATGCAACTTCTAACATCAGTTTGCTGTGTGTCCTACTGCTTTACTCTTACTGGGATGGAAATACGACTTTAGCTATGGATGGGAATGTTATCAGGAGTGGTTTTTAATACTGACATGATCCTTCATGGTTAGTGTACTGAGGATTTAGAAAGTATTCTTCCAATATCAAAGTGCATTACAGATATAAAATACAGAAATAAATAAAGAGAATGGACCACTTCAGAACAACATGAAAGGAATCCTTGCACCAGAAAATTACAAAGATACAAAAACTGGACACATAAATCCATACCACCCCAAAGTTAAAAGCCATAAAAAATTGACAAAGTAAATCAAAGTACCAGATTGGAAAACTCAGAAACTAGGATTTTTGAAAGCCACTACAAATAATAAAATATTAAATCTTCACATTGATCAGATGCCAAAGTCTAATGCAAACAAAAAGCATGCAACATTGGAGCAGCAACTACATGGAAAAAAGTTGAGCACCTTATTGCTTTCCAAGACTGTATTGGCAAGACCACCAATCAAGTGAAAATAACTAAGGCAAAGATGATATAAGCTTGGGATTAGAATATAGCTTTACTTCCAGGACAGATATATCTATAGATTTTTTGGAACGGTTTAAAAATAAACAAACTACTTTACTATAGTACTGATGTGGGAGGTAAAAGGACAAATCAGTGTTGGAAGACACCTACACTCCCAACTAAAAAAGAACTGACTTAGTTAAAAAAAACTAATGTACTGAGTAAGAGAACTTACTCAGCGATGCTGGCAGTAGGACAAAACCGAGGCTCTTACTGTTCCTCACTGCTAGCTGAGGATCAGATATTGAACACTGTGCTCTGGGCCACAATGTCTGGAATTGCCTCTATTTTAGCTCCAGTATCTGTTTACAGGAGCATACAATGCCACCAGCCTTTACCTTAAGCTGCAGCTGGGAGGGATTTTGGTTAAAGAACATCACGAAAGTCAGACATGAGTGCACAAAGAATACTAGAAGGAGTTTTCCTATACTGCCTACCATGGAAACCACATGTGTAAATCTCCTTGTCGTCTTAGAAAAACCTTAACTTTCAATTCTGAAAGCCATTTGATCTGGTGACAAAATAAAGCTTATGTTGGATTAAGGAAGTAAAACCTTCTGCACGGGCATTCTACTTAACAGCAATTATTTTTTAAGAAAAAATCCAGGCCACTGTACTTCATACAGAAGAAAAGAAACAGTCAAAGAAAACTGAATCACTGCCTCTGAAGGAAGAACACCCTGTAAGTTAGACAGCTACAACAACATAACCACATACAGCAAACACACTTTTCTGCAATAAAAATATTGTAATTTTCCTCAGACTACCTGGGACTGATTTAAAACACACAGCATCAAAATGGGAACAGCAGATTGCTCTGTTACGTAGTGTTACTGGTACACAGAACATAAACATCATAAGCCCATAGAGTATCCAGAATATGCCTGCACCATTTCTAGGCATGCACCAATCTTGCAAACAAGTTACTATATACCCAGTTCCGGGACTGACTGTTCTCATAGAGATAGGAACGTGCATAAACATGAGTAAAATGGGAACTTATACATTATCATTATTACTTTCCTGGATTAAAACCACAATTTGGTTACACTTTCAGAACACACATCAGAATTTTTCACTGTACATCACTACAGTTTATTTACACAATACATCCACTGTCTAAGAAAAATGTTAGGAACTAATAAAATTGCACTCCCACAGATCTTAATAAACTTTTAGATTTTGGAAAGCCCTGTTGTCTTACTGCCACACCAAAATTAAGTTGTTTTGTAGGTTTATAACCATAGATCCAATATAACTTCACATTTTTACAGTGTTCCATCATTTTAGCAACACGTTAAGAATTGCACTGATAATGCCACATATCCCATCCAGACAACTACAATTAACACATTTTTGACGATTGTTAAGTAACTTGAGACAGATTTTGTAAGAAAGTCTCCCTTAACTTGTACTATTTTTAGGTATGAAAATCTAAATACGTTTTTGCACTGTACAAGACGCAACACAATGTCTATAACGATGGGAAACACATACTGCAGTTCAGATGGTGATGACACTGTTTGCGTAGTTCTTATTACAACAATCTCCCTATTAGTTTATGGGTGGAGTTTTCAGTATTTGGAAATGCGAATATGAACATAGGTACTTAGCACATTTTCAAAACATACATGGTGGTGTAAAATTTATTAGAATTACCGTGGTCAGTAAAATAAATAAATAAATAAATAAGCACCCCCCTCCAAACTATGACGATAATGTTTCTTTTCTTTTAATTCCTCATGTATAAGTCAGTGTCTTTTTGTAAGGACAGCTTGGTCTCATTGCTCTTTAGAAATTATGCCTGTTTCTTAATGATATGGAAGCACAGTGTTAATTGCACACTGAAATATGTGACCCTCCTCCCTTCTTCCCCTCAAATGAAACGACCCAAGGCTTTAAGCTGGATATTCATTTTTAATTAAGAGCAGCTCTATCTGCTCTATTTCTTAGGCGAAATAATACTTCAGCGCTAGGATAAAATCAAGAAAAGCCATAAAACAAAGAGAAAACAGCTCAAAGTTCTGAAGTGGTTTTTTTTAATACCTACTTTGTGGGTTTTTTTTAAACTCGAGAAAGAGCAACACAAAAGGCTAGCACTGACATAGATTCCATGTTTTCAGCAAGTTCTCCCCAAAATTAAATATTTTATCAACATGGTATTCCACAGTAAAAGTAGTGGTGGACATAAAAACATGTTGTGGAATATGTGTATAGGGCTCTTTCAGACAGTGCAACTGAACTGAGTTTGACTCTTAAGAAAGAAACGAGTATTCTTCTCTCTCATACAATGGGTCTCCACCAAGTCCTCTCCTCATAGATGCTGAAGTAAGAAAATACATGCAGGTGTTACTTGATGAAGTAAACAACTGACCCTCGTCTAGCACAAAACAAAACAAAACACACCTCTCTTAGGCAACTTTTTCTGATTCATTGCAAAACTTCTATTTATCACGTACCTGCCCTCAGCCAATACATATTCTTAGAAATTCTAATACAGCATTTAAATTCAAGAATAATGAATTTGAAAGAATGTGTCAAGTAAAGCATAGAAGCTGAGGCACCCACACATAAGAAATTAAATATAATCCACTGCATGTCATAACAATCAACTAAGATAAATAAGATACCTAGAGATATTCCTAATTGCTTTATATTCAAAACTATTTCTAAGTTCCTAAACACTCATCATCAACTTAGCCATCAAATAGCCAACGGAAGTTTAAAAAGTGTACCAATTACATGAAAACAGAAAGGTAGAATCTAGTTTCTGAGAGTGTATTTATTTGTCATGGAATCACTAAGATTTCCTCTTTCTTCAGCATGATCAGATGCACAGACGTTTGCAAAAGTCCAAGCTCCACTGAATTCAATGGAAATACCAAGAGAAAGATTGGTATAGCAGTCACCATTAAGTTCTCAAATTAAATTATTCCACAGAGAAGTCAGACCTTTGGAACCTCACCTGAGCCAAAATTATTGGGTTTTTAAGTAGCTGCTCAAATGAATTCTGCTTTGGATGAAGGGGATATTGGCTAAAACTGGGAAGAACAGTGTCCAGAAGTTACTGGGTCCATACACCTCCACTCTTGTGCGGCCAGCACCACAAGTACCATCTTTTGAGACTCTGCAGCACACACTTCTGCACACCATTGAGAGAAGCATTTTCGGGCAGTATCTATATCTAGCCTTCAGTAAGTTGCTCTAGCCACAAATTTTCATGGCGAAATCTTGTACAAAAATTGCAACAAATAAATATATTCTCCTCATTGTCAGTTTGTATAGTATGCTTATTACTGCTAGTTGGTGCACAGATGCACTCTGGCTTTTAAATTTTATTTTACGGATTGAGAGCAAGATTTTTTTAGGTATCAAAATGACTTGGTGCATGTGGATCCCCAGTCACACAGACAATTAAAAAGCATTACCAAAGTTGCAGGAACCAGCCAGCTGTGGCTGAACGTGCAATTTCCTTAAGACAGAACTCAAACACTCTACACCAAGGCTTTCTTCTGAAAGGCATGAATTTGAATGCACGAAATAACTCTGTGAGGTCACAGATACGTTAAAAAGCTGTTTGTGGAAGAGAGAGAGAACAATTTTCTGCTTCTTCTCTGACAAGAGATTTACATATTGAGCTGTTCCCTAAGAAATTGGTCTTCATCCATACACAGTAGCACACCGGACAAAGCCCTCAATAAACCAAGTCTTGCACAATGCAGGTGGGCTTGACAGTGAGGCTTTCTCACAGCTCTAATTCTATCAGGATTTTGACAACACCCAAATAGAATTTTGAGGATTTTATGCTGGGTGCCAAAATCCCTAAGTACCTCCTAAGGATAATTTGGAGGCTCCATATTTTTCCATTTACTGTACAAGATGTTTGTAAGATGATTTACCATCCCTGGTGACAAGTGGAGAGCCAGTTAGAGCCAGTCAAACAAAAAGTGAACAAACACAGAGATGTGTCCAAAACACAGCTAAACGGGGCAAACCCAGCATGCCTGTGTCTTGCTGAGACACAGAAAGCTAATGGCTAACAATGGCAGATGACTAACGAAGGAGGAAAGGCAGGTGTCTCCTTAGCTGCAGTATACCAAGGGCTAGAGGGCTTATCAGAAACTGCAAGGTCTTTGCTTCCCAGCTCTGTCTCCAGGCTTGAACCTCTGCTCCCATTTCACAGAAAAATTTCTTAACCACTACAGTAGACTGAAACTGCTCTCCTTTTCTGTCCGCTAGACCCGACCTGGAAAAAAAGAAACACGAGATCTACATGGTCTGTGAACCAATAAGCAGGAGGGAATCCAAATCCACATCTGAGTCTTGCTTTGAAATGCCTCTTACCTAACCGGTCGCTTCCAACTTTCTGGTGCTGTTTATACTCCTTTCCACAGACACACAAAAACATTTGAGTGTGACTGTAAGGCAGCCCAGACTCAAGGCTCTCTCAATGGGGCAACAAAGATGAGTAAGGGAGTGCAGCATCTCCCTTATGAGGAAAGGCTGAGGGAGCTGGGGCTCTTTGGCTTGGAGAAGAGGAGACTGAGGGGTGACCTCATTAATGTGAGTGTCACGAGGATGGAGCCAGGCTCTTCTCAGTGACAACCAATGATAGGACAAGGGGTAATGGGTTCAAACTGGAACACAAGAGGTTCCACTTAAACTTGAGAAGAAACTTCTTCTTAGTGAGGGTAACAGAACACTGAAAATGGCTGCCCAGGGGGGTTCTGGAGTCTCCTACACTGGAGGCATTCAAAACCTGCGTGGACGCCTTCCTATGTAACCTCATCTAGGTGTTCCTGCTCCAGTAGGGGGATTGGACTAGATGATCTTTCGAGGTCCCTTCCAATCCCTAACATTCTGTGATTCTGTTATTCAATGTTGAGGAAAAATTCCTTAACAGTCACCTAAAGAGCTGCATCCCTCTTGCTCACGCTCCTCCTGTAGCTTTCCTTTTCTCCACAGCAAGATAACCATGATCAGAGGGGAAGAGGTCAGCTCTGTTCCAGGGATGATAGCAGCCCGCTGGCAGGATGCAGTAGGTGCTCCACCACCTCCCCTCCTCAGCCAGGGAAGGACATGCTCACTAGGTCAGGGGACTCATAAGGCAGCCAAGGTGCAGACTCCATTCACCCTTCAATGGCAAGCAGAGATCCCCTGCCTTCCACCCAAAGATGCCAGTGAGCATGCAGGGCGCAGTTTGGTTCCCAGAAAAGTGAGCAACACACAAAGCAGAAACAGTCTCAGTTTCTCAGGATGATCTCTACGGCAGTCTTGCATAAGCTGTGGGCTACATTAATCTGCCTGATGCCTCGGTTTCAGCTGCTGTGGTCATCAGACCATGTGTGTCCTCGAGATTCCTGGACTGAAACTTTCTGCGTGCTTCAACACCACCTCACGTTTTATCTCCCCTCTCTACAGGAGATCAGGCCGAACAACAAAAGCAATAAAAATATGGTAAGCAACTCTGCTGTCGTGCATAGAAGACAGATTTTGCCAGGCAACAAGGCAGTCTAATGCCTGGGGGGGTTACAGATGTATGAGCAACTTGAAACATAGCAGGTGCTTGCTCATCTGCCCATGACACACATCTCTCCAGAAGATTAAAGCTTACATTCCTTATTTATACAAAATACATACATTTTGATTTTTTTTGTACAGCTGCTATCTGAGCCGTGGCCTGCCTGTATTTCTAAAGTCATAGAGCAAAATCCTTTAAATGAAGTGCATCCTCAAATAAAGATTTAAGTGCTGCCATTATATAGATCTTTATTTTATTATTTAAAGGCAACACGCATTGCACATCACTTTTACCAACAGAAGACTTCAACACAAGCACAGCATTACAGAAAGTCATGTAATCTATAATTCATTCACAGAATAGTACAGCATGTACTCAGGCACTTCTTTCATTGGATACGTGGCATTCTTCTGAGATTAGCTCACTACTATGCCATTTTAATTATTGGATATCCATTCATTCAAGAAAAAGAAACCAAAACACACACACCCACAGCTCCAAGAACCTCACAAAAACCTGGAAGTTTTAGAATTATGTCATTAGGAGAGAAGTGTGGGAGAAGTGTTATACAAACTTTTCAAGAAAAGTTCACCTTTTCTGACCTCTTCTATATATACTACCGCATTTTAGTAATCTGAAGAAGGAAGAAGTACGCTTTGCACTGGAACAGGAATGTGATTATTTCCCACAGTTACTGATGTTCTTCAAGTGAATCGGCAATCTTTTGTAATTTTCAGAACTCATTCCATTGTTCCTTGAGAAGAACAATTAGCATGTAAAATAGTTCAATGAGTATTTCCCATCAAAACAATGCCCTTTATATTACAAAAATGGAACAAGTAAAAACACATTAAGCAATACAGCTGGATAGACTTTATCCCCTCTCCTGATGTTACCTTGAATCTTATGTGGTCATCTTTGGCCACAAATCCGTAAGAGAGGCAAGGTCACTCTCTATGTGATTCTAAATATAAAATCTCATCAAATATTTAAACCACTTATATTATTTCTAACACAAGGAACATCTTTAAACTTACTGGTGCAAGATTTCTTTATTAAATAAACAAGATTTAAAGCAACAGGATACACTACTGATTTTTAAACTGCAATGAACAGCAGCTATAACAATAAAGGAAGACTTCTAGCCTTAGTGAGGTTTTTTTTTTTTTAAAAGAGTATTATCAACGATAAAGTGTATGACACTCTCCATCTGATCAGATACACTTGCACAAACTTCATGTGTTACACACAAATGTACTGTAACCATGTCTCTTAGCTGCTTGGAGAATGGTGGCTGAAATAGTAGCCCCCATGATACTAAAAGTTCCAGACTAATGAACAGGAATCTTAGATTTGCTGTTCCCAGCGAGCATGGCCTTGGGAAGCCTGAGGCTAACTGGTCCATTTGTAAAAGAGGGAACACACCTTAAAATATTCTATCTGGGGCTACTCTGAGGTGTAGTTAACAAATCTGAGGCATTTTGAAGCCTTTTGAAGGAGGCAGGTAGGCATTAGGTGTAAACAGTGTATCAGTCATCATAGAATCACAGAATAATTTAGGTTGGTAAGGACCTCTGGAGGTCATCTAGTCCAGCTCCTACTGGAAAGCAAGGCCAATCTCCAAGTCAGACTCAACTTCAAAGTTAAATCAGCTTGCTCAGGGTCTCAGACGGTGAGTTTGAAGTAGCATAGCTTTTGATTTTATATTCACCTTCAGAGAAAGCGTTTGGGATGAGTATTAAAGAGAGTAATATGCAAAACGACAGACTATAGTTTTCAAACCCAGAAGAAATGTTTTATTAATTGCTCCTTACATTGTATGAGCCAGTTTCTTCAGACTTAGTAAAATTACATTTGCTGCTCTTATGTTATTTTACAGCAAGCTATCAGCCTTGCTTAGCTTTTTACAAATATGTGTCAACATCAACTCTGAGCAATGATCCACATCTTCTAACGAGGAAGCTGCTTTTGAGCTAGCAATTTCCCCTTGGAACAACCCCTTAGATTCAAAACAAGCAGATACCATCCAAGACTATTGAGCCATGTTAATTCGGATATCTGCATCTAATGTATAATTAAGGTTAAACCCCTTCAAGCGCTACCAAATGAGTAGCCTCTGATGCTTTTTTATTTTAAGAACAAATTAGAACAGCATTATAACGACAAAACTAGACTGCTTTACTGCACTATGCTGTAAGTTAAGCTTACCACCAAGTTTAAACATGTACAGAGACCCTGTTGCACTTATTTCCTTGAGATTGCTTTGTCTTTCAAACATTCACAGACAGTTCATAGGGTATAATGATCTTCTAGAAAACTGAATGTTCCATAAACAAATACACAGGTTGAGAAGTGACAAAGTCATATGCTCCCCATAAACCAGAATGAATATGGTTAACCAGTATGAAACCATTCAAATGTATTTTTATATATGCTATATTCACAATAAACTGAAATGCTGTGAAGAAGCCATTGTCTTCTATGAATAGCATATACATATATTGAAGCCAAAAGACAGAATGTCTACATGCAGATCAGATTCTATGGAACCATTTATGTCTTCAACACCGTATTTACTTATATTTGATTTAAAGAACTGTAATGGCTGCAGTCTACTGCATAAATGCAAATTTAGTGTTATTAATTCTGCAGGAAGACAACAACTTCCTGCACAGGTACTGACACACCACACAGTGGTACATAAGATACATTTAATTTTAAGCAGATGCTGTGATAGAAATAAATATTCATACATAACTCTTAACTCCTGATAAATCTGCAAATGATCCACCACAAATTAGACATAATACACTTCAAATGAGGTCTAAAAAAATTTTTGTTTAAAGACACCAAAGGAACACTCCAAACCTCGTAAGTTGTTTGGTTTTTTGTTTGTTTCTGTTTGGTTGGTTGGTTGGGTTTTTGTTGGTTTTCTTTTGTTTTTTTTTTTTTTTTTTAAGTTTAGCACATGAGTTTAAAATACAGCTGACTTAACAACAACTTGTGCATTAGCCAAGATAAGCTTTGATCATAGAAAATAATTTTATGCCTAGACATCTGGTGAAACTGTAAGGCAGCATTGCTGGATCTCAAGATTTGCTTTTCATACTGGCAATTTTATTAGTTTTTCAGCTCCTGAAGTTGCTATTAGTGGGAATTTTAGAATTTCATCAAGAGAAGAGGGAAACAAGGGATACGCAAGAATACCTTTCTAGCTCCTTCAATTACAGGAAAAAAAAATGAATAGCTGATTTCCATAGACCCTAAAGACTCAAAAAGAATAAAATCAATTTAAGATGAGATGTTTTATACTCTTCAGGTTTCTAAAAATTAATTTGACTTACTATTTTACATACTTGAACCAGCAATATTGTGACGTATTACACAATTTAAAAAAAAGTACAGAAGCTGAATAAAAAATAAGAAAAAGGAAAAAAAAGAAAAAAAAAAAAAAGCCCTCAAAACACTGAGTGGATGAATGAATGCAAGAACACATGCTCCAAGCACTAGCAATACTGAAGGAAAACCGAGAAGGATTATTTCCTGCTCTAACAGCCTATGCAATCATGCTCTGTACATTTCCTTCTGCTCTCCACCACTAAGTTGCCCTTTTGATAGCAGTCAGGGGTCCTACATCTAATTACAACAAAGGTTTTTAATTAAACCTCAAATATGTTTTAACAGCTTCTAGCATGAGCTTGCCCTTGATGGTGCCACTTGAGGTGCTCTCCTTTAAGGGACGATGAAGTAAATCTCTTAAAACCAGGGGTGAAGATGCCTTTTTCCTGTGTGTACTACTGCTTTTCACAGCTAGCCAGCTACAAAGCTGCTTGCACTGGTATCGAGCTAAAAAAGCTTTCCCTGTGGGAGCTCTTGGCTATCTCCAAAATATACTGCTTGCTAGATCCTTGATGTAAGAGGAAAATGCACTTAAAATATTAAGGCAAGCACACAAAATGGTCTCAAACATGAGCCAAATCCAACTTGGTGAACTTATTGGGAGCCTTCCTATTGACTTAAATGGGAATTGTAACACACTCACAGAAGGGGAAGGGAAAACAGTACAGTTTCTCATATTTCAGGGCTCCTCAAGTGCAGCATTGTGTGTCAAACATGGAGAAAATAAAAGGTTTATTCCCGTCACCTCAAATAAAACAATCATTCACTTCTTCCCCAGTAGCTTGTGAAACCTGGCTCCACTAGACTGGAAAGTATCTAAGGAAATGAGTAAAGCTCATTCAAGGAACTTGAATAAAACTAGACAGGCAGGAATTTTTGCTCAAGGTAGAAGAAAGCACCAGGAGAGGGCAAATTTTCAACACACAGCATCCAACAGTACTACATTTCATGCCCATCTATCCTCACCCATTCATCTTCCACCTTCCCACAGACAGGTGACCAATTAGGAAATGAGAGAGATTAGTGTCCTTTTATGCTGTTCCATAAGCTGTCCCGCTCTTGTTAATGTCCCACTTTTGTGAGTGTGTGTACACGCATGCGCGGTGAGGAGATAGAATGACGAGGGAGTCAAATAAAAGTGTGTGTGGAGGTGGGGGGGATTTGAAGCAGGTTCTCATTCAAGCCATCTGAAAAGTCTTTCTGCAATCAAGTGGATAGTAAGTATTTCAGGAGACAGGGAGAAGGGGCAAAGGATTCACGTTGCTAAGGAGACACGTAGAAGCTGACATTCCTACATAAATTTCCATTTATACTGGGGGAGAAAAAGAAAGCTCTCTGAAGTTTCTGTAGATACCCTGGTAACTGATTGAAACTGACATTTCTTTACAGTTTGTTTTGGCATTACCTGACTCAAAACCCCAAACAACATTCAAACCCTCCAATATTACTCCACACAATAACAGATTAAAAAAAATAACCAGAGCAGCAAAGGAACCTGTGCAATTTCTGCTCAAGCAGAGATCAGTTATTTCCCAGAACCTACACAAGGATTTCAGAAAAGTGAGGCAAAAGGAAAGCATCTAGAATATACAGTCAGCCCCTTGCCTTTTTTTCCCCAAAACAAACATCTTGTTCCTGTATGATCTACCCAACCAGAGAGCACAGTGATCCAAATGGATGATTTAGCAATGCAAGCATGTGTGTTGGGAGGACAGGGATGGGGATGAAAATGGGGCCAGGGCAGGGGGGGAGAAGAGGCTGGCTTCATTTGTCAGTGTTTCTATTGGGACTCCAGAAGTTGCTATCAGGTGTAAAGTAAATAAAATAACTGATGAAAACCTAAACAATCATTGTGCTACAAAATAATTGACTGAAAAATATTCAACAGGCAGCTTGTTTATATTATTCACAACCCATTTTTAAGTACTCCAAGCAATAGTGAAATGAAATTTAAAAAAAAAAAAAAAGAATCTATGACTAAATATCTTGAAAGCTGAAGAACAAATGAGCATCAAGAAATCAAAACAGGGAGTGTGGCAAGAGGGCAAAGAAGTATGAAAGACGATGGGAAGATTGATACTTGTTAGAGAAAGACACACAGAAACACATCCAAGAGGACGGACAGAAGGCCAGAGTCCAGAACTCCTCACTTGGGACAAAAATAACAGTTGGCTTTGGTTAGGAAGCCCCAGTTTTCCAAGGCTAGTGACTTTGGGGGATGGCGGCAGAGAGAGGGAGAAATTATAAGACTCTTGATCCCCAACAGCTTCTTACTGTATAAGGACAACTGCCACACGGATAAACGATCAAAACTAGCGCAAACTCGGGATCTTTCATGAAAATACAGGCAAAGGCAGATATTAAATCAGTCACCCCTTTCGCTCGCGGAAGCAAACCGCTCATCTCTCCTGCACCCTACACCATCTCGTAGGCAGACGGACGAGCCTAGCACGGGCTCCGCGGGCTCCCCGCCTCCAGCACACGCTATTTACAGAGACCACCGCCGCCTTCGCCCCAGCCCGCAAGCCAGGGAGAAACCGGTTCGGGGCCGCGAAGCGCGGGAAGGGCAAGCGCTGGGACCAGGGAAGCAGGGTGGAGGTTGAGGATGGACGAAGCAGCTCAGGAACGAGAGGAGTGTGGAGGACGGGAGAACAAAGGTGCTGGGGATTTCTTCCCGGCGGTGATCGGAGGGTGGAATCGGGCGGGGAGCAGGGGCGGCAGCGGGCGGGACAAGGAGCACGGAGGGGGACCGGGGGATGGCGGGGCAGAGCCCCGGACACTGCTTCGGTCCGGGGGAATGCTGGTCCCGGGAAGGGGTTGGGACATAGTTCCGGAGGAGACAAAGGTGAAGGAAAAGCGGCTCAGGGGATCCTGGTAGGGCAGCCAGGGCACGGAGGCTAAGGGGGTCTCAGCTCACGGGGTGCACTGGGGGAGCGGGAGGCGGTCGACGTAGGGGGGGAAAGCAGAAAGAACTGAAAGAAGGACGGGGCGGGGGCCAGGCAGAGGGCGGTCGCAGAGCCGGGGTGCCGCCGGCAGGGAGCAGCGGAGCTGGGGGGGGAACGGCCGGGGCGAGCTCCGGGGCAGCCGTATCTCACCGCTGTGCAGCGTCGACTCGCAGAGCCAGCTGTCCAAGTTGCCGGGCTTGCGACAGGACTCCCAGAGGGACAGGTAGTACTGGTGGTCCGCCGTCACCCAGGCGGGGCTCAGCACGGCTCCCAGGTCCAGGCACAGCGCCAGAAAGATGCACACCAGCCCCACCAGCTTCAGCGGGGTCAGCACCGAGACGCGCACCTCCTCCATACCGCTGCCGGACGAAGCCATGGGGCCCGGGGGGAAGGAAGAGGAGGACGCTCTGCCGCCGGCCCCGAGGGGAACAGGAGCTAGAGCCCAGCTCCGCGCAGAAGGGGCGGGAGGAGGCAGGAGCAGCGAGACCAGCGGTGACTAACGGCGAATAGAGGCTTTCGCAGGCGGCGGGCAGCGCCGCTCCCTCCTTCGCCGCGCTCCCGCCCCGGTGTATCAGGTGCAGCAGCTCCCTCTAGTCCCCCCCGGCGCCGCCCGGCCCGGCCCGACGCGCTCCTCCTCCTGCCCGCCCCTGCCGGGGGAGGTGGCGGCCGCGGGAGGGCCCGGCCTGACCGGGAAGGGGCGGGAGCCAACGAGCCGTGTGCGCGCGGGCCTGGAGGGGGACGATGGGGCAACCCCTACCGGCTCCGCTCAGCCCCACCGGGGAGAAGTTTGGGGAACTTTCCCACCGCCGCAGGAGACGTCGGGAGCCGCTCTCCCTGCTTGCCGGCCCGCCCCGCCGACCCTGGCCCTGCCGGAGAGGGTGGAAGGGGGTACTGGTCTGTCCAGCCGATCCGTGATCGTGCGCGCCGTAACCCTGCGCCTGCGGCCAGGCGTCACGCGTGGAAGCGCAGGATGTCCCGGGCGGAGCGAGGCGTGGAGGGGAGCGGGGGCTGAGCAACCCCGGCCCCACCGACCCCCGCTGCCACCTTCGCCTTAATGCGCCGCTGCGGCGAGGAACGGGGAGAAAGGAAAGGCTGCCTCGGATTCAGGTTTAGCGGTGTCTGACCTTGATTCCTTCTCTGAAGTGACCTTTAAATCACCAGTTGTTAGTGAAAGGTTTAAAAAATAATTCAGCATTTCATTTGCCGTACGCGGACGTACTTGCAATTCCAGCTTCCCTCTCCCATCAGCGGCGTTTCTGATCCCAAATTAAATCTTGAGGAAAGATGAGTACTTTGCCCGGTTTTAATTTCATTTCTGTTTATTTTGCTTAATTAGCAATACGAGGAGGGGAACATCAAGGGCATATGTTTTGGTTAGTTGTTAGACATGGATACTAGTATAATTCAGTGTCTAAATCAGCTCTCTCTCATGAGATTGAAACACACGCAGACATGAAGATAGAGTATAATGTCCATTGAGGATTATTAAAAAAGAAAAGGAGAAAGATTCAACCCACAGCTTTGACAGCAAATGCTGCTAGTTATATTTGAGGTAGAACTATAAAATAGAAATAGAGAAATCAAGCCAGAAAAGTCATCATCTTGTGAAGAAAGAGAAAATAAAAATGTGTCCTGAAGTGCTAGTTATTATATCCTTAGTAATATTATTTAGTTTTGTGTTGGTTTTATGCTTTTTTTTTTTTTCCCAAAAAACTGAAGTTTTCTGAGATCTCTGTCTTTCTTCTAACTATAGGAATGTTCTTATTAATTTGAAAGGTATGAGATTAAATCCTAAGGGTTTACACAACTTTCTTCCATGTTTTATTTCACTCTGTTTGTAGTCCTTTAAGACAAAAAACAGAAAGAAAAAATACTACATTGTAAGCTCCTTGAGCACAAACAGCTTTGCTCTTACAGCTTTTTATAGGAGTTAGTGTATGA
Organism: Patagioenas fasciata; assembly: GCF_037038585.1. Lineage (NCBI taxonomy): Eukaryota > Metazoa > Chordata > Aves > Columbiformes > Columbidae > Patagioenas > Patagioenas fasciata. The sequence continues at coordinate 101,654,509 of NC_092520.1, read as the reverse complement.
AGTCTAGTCCTGGTTTTGCAGTGGCATTGCATTGGAGAATGCTAACATGTATTGCAACAATTTCTCCTTTTCTTAAATATTAAGGTCCTGCCTCCGTTAAAACCACAACAACCCGAAGCTCAGTGCCCTGATACTGTAGTGGATGTATCAGAGCGCATATACAAACTGTGGGATGTTAGCACAAGTTTGGTGTCTTTCTAGGGGCCATTGGTGTTTATGAATCAGCTAATGCAAGTCTGTCATTAATCCTGAAGAAGAAATTAATTTCCTTGACCTGTTACTGCTAGAACTTGGAAGGAAACTAGATGTTTGGGTTTGCATTTTGTGGACTTTTTTCTTCTTTTAATGTCTGATATTACTTCAGTGGGTATGTACCAGACATTAATATGTAAGCCAATTAATTTGTTTGAGTCATGTTTCCATTGCCTCCCAATTGTAAAATGTTAATTATTTTAAGAATATAGCAAATATTATTTAAAAAATGAGAAAGGATTCAAAAATTGATAAAGTGCATGGTGTGCCAAGCAAAACACACTATGTCGAAACTCTATGAGATGCAGAATCATGGTTCTGTTCTAATATTTCATAAAAAGAAGGAGAAAATGTCAACAGTTTACTGGAATGTATGAAAACTTGGGTTATTATATGTAGAACTAGCACTGGTGCCTACAGTTAATTTAACCAGAGCTTTCTGTACAAGACTCAATTTGTTTTTACTTTATTAAACCTTTGCTGTTTGGGCTGGAGTTGCCTCTGGAAGATATATGCCTCAGGTTGATTTATTTTAAGTTCCAGCTAAAGTTCAGTAGCATGTAGTCTGAAAAAATACATATTTTCACTGTCTAAAAAAAAAACCCAACCAAAACCACCACCACCACCACCAACAACAACAAACCCAAAACCAAAACAACCAAAACCAAACAGAAACAACCCACAAACAAACCCCAAAAGCAAACAAACAAACAAAAAACCCCACAACAAACAACCAAACAAAAAAATACACTCACAAACTGCACGACTTCAACAGGTTTCTTACTGAGAAACAGCAAGTTGACGTGCAGCCATCCTCAAAACACAAACCCATCCACAACCTGCACACTGCACTGCAGTTTGCTATGCCCATGAGAAACGTGTTTGCATCCTCAGTTCTCCAAGGATTTCATCTGTAGTGAGTGTGCTGCATCCATTTACAGCTTCTATGTCCAAATGAGTGATCTATCAGCAATTGGATGCTTGGGCGTGCTCCAGCCTCTGCCTTCTGGCCACCCACTGTGCCTGAAAGTACTTGGGAGAGCCCACTGTGGGAATGGAGATGTTCCCCCCACCTCAGAATTGTTCTGCTCAAGGAGCACAGGAGAAACAGCCCAAGTGACAGGACTACTTGGTCCTAGGGCACCATCAGGCATGAAGGGTTCAAGGGGGCAAGTAGGGTTGGGAAGGAGTCAGAGATTGCATAAAATGTAGCAGTAAAGATTAAATGAATACAGGCAAAATCGGAAAAGACAGTAAGGAAAAAACAAAATAGCAGAGTTCATAACAAAGTAGCAAGCACCACTGCCTCAGAAATTTGCCTTTGACTTGAGGAGTACTGTGACCATCTTTTTTCCTTCAGTGAATGGATATGAAATCAACTGGAAAAGTCTCGGCCCTGCCTCCCTGGGGGGTCAGTCCATGGAAGGAACAGCTACTGAAACTATTAGTTCAAGTGACAGGGATCTCTTCTGTGTCACTACGAAGTTTTGACCTTTGCTGATCATATAAGTGACGGGTCAGTGTAATTTCACACGATGTGCATTTCCCCTACACAAATTATTCTTTTTTAAAATGTCTGAATGACTTACCTTGATTCAGGTTGGAGCTCATGTTGACGAATGAAATAAATTACAAGGATTTTTTTTTAACATGTGAAATATTACAAGCTTTTAAAATATTCCCAAATATCAGATGCAAATTACCCAAATTTCTTATGCCATCACTGAGCAGTTTTCACAATTCTTGATCAGTCTGTACATGAAATCCCTCTTAGGAAACAGAAAAAAATATACCATCTCCAAATCTGGCAGAGATGTTCGTTACTGTTTATGAAAACCCATGCGCTAAAGTCTAAAAGACCATAGAAGTGTCCCAACAGAATTAATACTGTTGTATTCAATAAAGAGTCAGTATGGAGGTAAAATGCAATAAATAAATAGTAAAGTTTCTAAGAAGCACTCACTGACTGCTTCATTTCCTTGGAGAGGCAGAGATCTTCTGGAAACACAGCTCATGCTCACGTGGTTAAGTTAGTATGCCGCTGTTAACAATATTCAGTACATATGTAGAAACAGCTGAATTAAATCAGTCTAAATCATGTCATTTCCATACTTCTAAGTGCTACACTTTGAAGCAACAATAGATTTTAAAATACAACATATTATTCTACACATAAATTAAAATAGAATAATTCTAATTTAAAGCATTTGCAATGTGTAGTATTTTTCTAAGATACTTAAGAAGGTTATGAAAGTAAACATTGCAGTAGTTAACTTCTAAAATGACACCCCATTTCTTAACAGAAGTATTTTTCCTTAATGATATCACCACAGCATCACCATTTAACCTTTCTCTGTTGTTTTTCTCTATTTTGTATTTTGAATATTTTAACTTTTTTTTTTCTTTTTTTTTCTCCCTGACTTCTCTATTTTTCTTTTGTCAGTCTCTTTTGCACATTATATTATACCACTACATCCATAGGCCATAGACCCAAATAATAGTTTAGTCTGAAAGGGGACCTTCAGAGGTCATTTAGCCCAACCCACTGCTCGAAATCAGGTCTAGTCAGATCAGGTTGCTCAGGGCTGTATCCACTTGAGGCTTGGACATCTACAAGGATGGAAATCCCACAGCCTCTCCAGGCTCTGGTGCCACTGTGTTTGGATGCCCTCCTGGTAAAAAAAGGTTTTCCTAGTACCTAATCAGAATCTACTGTTCCAAGTTTTCCCTGTTGCTTCGTGTCCCACCACCATGCACCTCCAGCTCCACGACTTTTGTGTCCTCTGGTCAGGAAGTAATAGGGTCTCCCTGAACCTTTATTTGTCTGGACTGAACAAACCTATCTCTCAACATCTGCTCATACATCGAGTGCTCTGACCATCCTTGTTGCCCTGTTCAGGGCTCATTTCAGTATGACAATATCTTTCCTGTACTGGGGAGCCAAAATTCTGGACTAAACACTCCAGAAATGGTCTTGCAAGTGCTTGAACAGAGGTCTCTCGACCTACTGGATACATTCTTGTGAAGACAGCCCAGGATGCTGTTAGCTACTTTTGCTGCAAGGACACGTTGCTGGCTCTTGTGGAGCTTGTTGCCCGCCTTGACCACCAGATCTTTTTGTGCAGAACTGCTTCCTAACTGGTCACTCCCCAGCCTGTACTGGTGCAAGATTTGCATTTGCATTCTTGAACTTCATGAGGTTCCTGCCAGACCATTACTCCAGCCTGAGCAGGTCCTTCAGAATCACAGTCCTGCTCTCCAGTGCATTAGCTGCTCCCACTTCAGCTCCGTGTTGTCTGCAAATTTGCAGAGAGTATTCCTCCTGCTACCATAAGTCACAGAATCACAGAATGGTTTGCGTTAGAAGGGACCTCTGGAGATCATCTAGACCAGCACACCTAGACTATATTGCATAGAAACGTGTCCAGGCGTGTCTTGAATGTCTCCAGAGAAGGAGACTCCATGACCTCTCTGGGCAGCCTGTTCCAGTGCTCTGGCACCCTCAAATAATGTTAAGTTTAGATGGAGCCTCCTATGCTTCAGTCTGTTCTCGTTGTGTCTCATCCTATCGTTGGGCACCACTGAAAAGAGTCTGGTCCCATCCTCTTGATACCCGCCCTTAAGATATTTATAAACATTGATGAGATCCCCTCTCAGCCTTCTCCAGGCTGAACAGACCCAGCTGTCTCAGTCTTTCTTCATAAGAAAGATGGTTCAGACCCCCAGTCATCTTTGTAGCCCTCTGCTGGAGTCTCTCCAGTAATTCCTTGTCCTTAAATTGGGAAGCCCAGAGAGTGATCTCACAGAATCACAGAATGTTAGGGATTGGAAGGGACCTTGAAAGATCATCTAGTCCAATCCCCTTGCCGGAGCAGGAACACCTAGATGAGGTTACACAGGAAGGCGTCCAGGAGGGTTTTAAATGTCTCCAGAGTAGGAGACTCCACAACCTCCCTGGACAGCCTGTTCCAGTGTTCTGTCACCCTCACTGAGAAGAAGTTTCTTCTCAAATTTAAGTGGAACCTTTTGTGTTCCAGTTTGTACCCATTACCCCTTGTCCTGTCATTGGTTGTCACTGAGAAGAGCCTGGCTCCATCCTCGTGACACTCACCCTTTGCAGATTTATAAACATTAATGAGGTCACCCCTTAGTCTCCTCTTCTCCAAGCTAAAGAGACCCAGCTCCCTCAGCCTTTCCTCATAAGGGAGATGCTCCACTCCCTTAATCATCTTTGTTGCCCTGAACATGATAGACACTGCATAAAGAAAACTGAGACACACCTTTTCCTCCTTCAGTCACAAACAAGGGTCTCACATGAGAACAGTAACAAGCAGTTGAAGTCCACTGCTATACGTATCAGGCTGCCTTCTACCTCTATTGCCAGCCTTCATAGAGTCAATAGGAAGAGCAGTGCAGCAGAGGTCCCCTGAGAAGGTTCCAGCCCTGCAACCTTTAAGTGTGTATCCATGCAAGAAAGACGTTGATTTCTGTGGGACTTCTTCCATTATGCACAGTATCTTAGGACTAGACTCTGCGATAATAGCAGTGGTACTGAGGCAACGCTCCAGTCATCTTTCCCTGAAGTGGATTATGGCCTGAATTATGCATGGGTTGAGGTCGCTGCTGCTAGTATACTTGGTTTTCAATTAGATTCTAAAGCCAAATAGCACCTAAACTGGGAAGTACATCACCAACTAAGAACTACTGCATTTTCCTTAACCACAGTGAACCTGTCACTATGCAGCAGAAGAAAAGCTTCAGTTTCTCAGTAGTGGTTTAGTACTGGCTGTGCCACAAAGTGCACAGTCACTGAGAAAAAAGTGAGGCAGGAACTGAAAAAGCATAGGAAAAGTTTATCCTTAATAAGAACAGAAAATAGTGTTATTTCCATGCAAGAAAACAAAATGTCATTTGAAGACTCTGGTGAAGCTGAGTATGACATATTACAGAAAACAAAAGAGATAAGTAGAAACTACTCTTTGCAACAGGTAGTAGATCTACCAAGGGAAAATGTGTGGTTAAGCAAGTGACATGCAGAAAATTCAGTGTGACTGATTTATCCAAAACTAAGAAGATGAACATCATTACTGCAGATTTTAATATCCTTTTTTCTGCAGAGGCTGGGATTGTAAAAGTGTTATCTCCCCATATATCGTCACCTCATATGGTCAAATGAGCTGCTGCGAAACCTCCCAGACATCATATCTGAGAAAGTGTATTTGTTCTGCTTGTTGATGTCTGTTGGAATTTCTTTCACAATGTTTTGAATCTTTCCCCAAATCGTTGTCATTTGTACATCTGACTGAGTGCATTTCCTGACTCATATATTTTAACACTTCTCATATGCCCTCGAGCATCAACAGAAATGCATTTTTCATTGGCTGGATTGATGTTGCTGGTTTTTTTGTTACATTTGTAACGTGACATTTGTTTTTGTTTTGTTTTGTGTGTTTTTTTTTCTCCTGGTATTACACTTAGAAAGGCAAAGGATTAAGAGAGAGCAAGCTGGTTCATTTTATTCTCTTGTAGTAAGAGAATGCCTCTAACTGCAATGTTAGAGCTAATCTAATTAAAATTAATGACAGAAATCAGCGTTTGAAAAAAGGAATATATGGAAATTTACAAAACACAGCAAAAAGTCACGATTTGCACTATATCTATGCACCTTGATTACTTTGGTTAATGTGAAGGTCACCTAAGAGGCCATTCCTAACCAGCATCCATCCTGTGGATCTAGCTAGTGGGAAGGACAGCCAAGGCTGGAAGTTGCATTGCTATTCCAGGTGTGAGGCTGATCCCAGGTCCGAGCTCCCTCAGGCTTTTACCTTCCTGTGGTCCATTTGGCACAACAAATACCAGGCACAAGACCTCCCCAGCAGCAGTCCTGCAGTTCCCTCCTCCTAAACTCCTGCCCTTTTGTCTCCTTAAGGTTTCCTCTCTTTCTGTGTTGGCCTTAAGTAGAAAAGCAGATGAGGAAGGGCAGCTATTGATTGTTGAGGACAATCCTGGAGGCTAATTCTAAATTTTTTTTTTTTTTTTTTTCCCTCCCTTTCCCTATTAGTAGTGTAGGAAGGCTATTGTTTTATTATCGTATGAGAGAATTACAGTCGTACTCCTTGCACTGCCTTCAAGCAAATTGTTCTAAATGAGGGACAGGACAGTCTCCTGGCTGTTTTTTTTTTTGATACCCTGCAACTCTATAACATGTGTTTTAGATGCATACTATTTCTTGTAATCTCCTCTTCTATCTAATTAACTTCATGCATGTTTAACATTTGAGAAAAATGAAATTGAGACCTAGCAGTTCCATTTCCTCCTGCTCCCTCCTCCGCACTGTACACTTACCACTTGTTTTTAGCCAAGAAGTGGTGCTCTATAGCTCCAGTTGCTATGTTGTTCATATTAAGACTGCCAGTAAAAGATTTGCATTTGGCTTCTCTCAATCATTTAAGAAGTAGTAAAAATAAAAGTAAAGGGAGGCTTGCAGTCAGAAATACAGCCGAGCAAGGTTTGCAGTGAGCAGTCTTGAGAACTTAAAGTAAATTATTAAGAGAATCGAATACAAAGCTTCAGCAAGTAAGGCAAAGAAGACTGAGGAAATAGTGGATGTTAACTGAGAAGTTTCTCTAGATCTATTTTTAAGAGCTGTGTTCATCAAAATCCTTCATTTTCATAAAGAAATAATACACAGAAAATCAACTATCAAAATTACTTTAAAACCAGAAAAATGAACTTAAGTTAGAGTAAAAAAAATCAGTTTGAGAAACAAAAAAACAAACAAAACACTTCATGGAAGATGACTGTTACACTTTCTTTTAACATGTGCATCCATCTGCTAGCTGGTTAGGTAAATTGCTCAATCCTCTAGTCTACTTGATCTCAGTAATGAGAATCCACTGGTAACATCACTGAAAAAACACTGAGTCACTTTTCCTGAACATGTTTACCACAGTCCTGTGTTTCTTCCTTCACTGGGTGTCTCCACATTAAGAAATATGCAGAATGAAGAAGGCTGTCATGGTCTACTGAGAGATTTCAAGGCACCTTTGATGTCTTCAAGATCTCCATTCACTTAAAGTGAAACATTATTTATGAAATGAGGGACCAAAGAGCTGGTGAAGAATGTGATATTAGTAGAAACAATAGTACAATACAACTTACAAAAATTAAATTTGTCATTCAAAAGACCAAAATAGCTCACACTGATGTCCAGTGTATTAAATCTACCTTCGCTGGAGCACAAAGCATGTACCAGTAGATCACAGATTGAATGAAAAGCCATATGTCAAATAGAGTATATGATAGATTGAAGAAAAATTGCTTTGACTAGCATGAAAATTAAACCCAGTCCCACATTCTTTGCATACCCCAAACTCTTATTGATTTAAATAGATGAATACATTGGGAATGCAGACTAGGTGCAGAACGGGCACTGATAATAAATATCCCATACCTTTTTGCAGTATCATTCAATTCCCCTTTCTCCCCTCCACAGCCTCTTGAAAACTTTGTGTTTTGGTATTGCTTTTTTAAAAATCAATATATAAAAAAATTCAAGTTCCTTTTCAATTTCAGGAGCACAGGAGTGTGCTGAGATTTTGCCTTTTCTTTTATCACTTGCAGAAACTTTATATAATCCCCACAGCTTTATGTCCTTCTGGGACCACAGTGGGATGACAGACAACTGCTGGCACCAGCGCTGCTGGTTCTGCCCTGCTGCTGGAGTCCCGACTGTCGGCAGCCTATGCAGAGGCACACTAAGAACAGATGTCTGTGGTATACGGCACATTTTGAGATGAACCTTTACAGACTTTTTGCATTGTGTCCATCTCCAAAATGTGGATAAGAAACTGCCTTTCTGTATTGAGTAGGATTCAACTGTTTGAAGAGCCTGATCAGTCTGGAGGATGAAGGGACCAATTCACAAGTGAATGCAGCCTGAATGTACAAGGAGCGTTAGGCAGCAGCAGAGCCATGTGCTGGGTGCTTGGCTTTGCATGGAGACAACTGCAGGCTGGCAGCACAGATCTGGGGCCTGAGAAGAACAGATTCCTTGGCTGTGTTGCCTCTTATGTCTGGCTCTTTAAAAATGGCACGTGGGATCCAAAAACCAGATAGAAACAGTGGCGCTATACTGAAAACAAATTAATTCCCAGCACTGTTGAAGAAGGATGTGAGACAGGAGTTGGTCGGAAGAGTTTGTTCTTTGTAGCCTGCATCAACTCATGTCCCACTACCCTGCCTCGTACTGAAACAGCGTGCCTGACAGGGAAGTTCTCCATGTGAATGTCAATGATTTTACAGCATTATCGGGTCAGCCTCTCATTTGTAGCTGTTCACTTTACATTGTTTTGGTAAAGTGCAATGGCATAAAGGTATCCTGATACAAAAGAAAATAATGTCTAGCCTCTTTGGTGCATTATAGCATCAATTCTCACTACGGAAGGAGTATTTACATACTTTAGGTTAGACATGTCTTCAGTGCCCTGGTAGTTGGAGGCTGATGTTTCACTGTTTGTGCTCTCTCTGGCAGAGAACAGGGCTGGAACCAGCCTCACAGGCTGCCAGAAGGAGGTTAGCAAGGAACAGAAACTTTTAAACGGTGGAGAATTTGGCCTGAGTATTACTAATGAAAACAGAAATGTATTTCAAAGTATGTATTACTAGTGAAAACAGAAATTAATATCAAAGTATTTACCCATAATTCTCCACTCCTTGCTATTTTAAGTGAGTGATTCCATTTTGTTGTCGACAACCACCCAAAGGTCTGGGTTTTTCTTGTTGTTGTTGTTGGTTTGTTTGTTGGTTTTTTTTGTTGTTGGTGGTGGTGGTGGGTTTTTTTTTAAGTTTCAGCTTCATGGAAACTGTGTGACATTCTTGAGGGCTGGGACCAGTTCCAAACTGTCTGTGCCATGATTATTTTCAAACCTTTCTGAATTGTGTGACAACTTTAGCTCAGTGCCAGTATTTCTGTTTAGCACGTAAGCATCAGATGGTGCTGGGTATGAAAAAGTGTATATGGACATGATAAACTAGCATCTACATACTGACTTGGAGTGACTCCATGTCCTTGGCTTCAAAATTAAGCAAATTAAGGTTTGTCATACTGAAAGAGGCAAGAAGAATGTGAATTTCAACATGTAGTAACGAAATGTGGAGGTTTTTTTCAAATTGATTTCTTAATTAAAATTAATGAATTCTGTGGCAAGAATAGTACGTCCCAGTTGGGGGAGGACACAAAGGAGAATTGTTGTGAGAATTAGAAATAGCCGTGCAATTTGGACACAATAATTTCTGTCAAATGTTCGGTGACCTTCCTATCTCAAAGCACTTTAAAATGACGACTCTGACTTCCACTCTATGTATTGTTTTATTTATTGTATTCATGAGCCATATGCATTTGTTCTTGCTTTTGGTGGCTGTTACATTTGTATTTGGGAACTTTACAAGACAGTGTAATGTGTTGCAGGAGTTTAATAAGTTTTTCAGAAAGCTCCTGTATCAGGCTGACCTTTCATGCTTAGGAGTCCAGGAACTCAGTGTTTTACTTGCTTCGGTGTGTTTTTTTCTTCAGAGAGTACAGAGAAATTGAAAAAAAAAAAAAGATACAACAGCCCTCCAAATCCCTTTGCACTGCTAGTGATGAGGAAAGCTGATGAAAAATTGGGGAGGTAATAGGGAGAAATGCAATAGAAAGTTAAGAAGGCTGTAGTGGAAGATGAAGAAGGGTGACGATTAAATGTCAAGGATCCTGAACAGAAGTTGTAAACAAACAAACAAAGAAACAAACCCAACAACAACAAAAATTACAACCAACCAAATAAGAATGCCAGAAATACCTACAAAATGATGAAATGAATTATTATATACAAGGAGGTATTCATAATGTGCAAGAAGCAACAGCAAGATTGAACTGCTAAACTGAAATTGCTGAAATATCGATGCAGTACAATGGGATTTGTAGTCTCTATGACAATGTTCAGAGTAATCAGTTGTGGAGACTGAGATACAGTCATGCTTTACTGAATTCAAAGTTTTGGATACCTGATAGTCTATGTGCTCTCTGTGACCGACATGGAAAAGATGGATTACACATAAAGGCACAAAAACTTGATGCTTATTTCATAGGCATATTGTATATTAAAAAAGTCACATTTAAAGGAGAGTGGAAAGAGCAAAAGGAAATACATGGAATTTATTTTTGATGCAGTTCAGTGTGATCAAACTGTGAGCACAGGGCTTTAAGAGGAATATAGACTAGGATAGATAATAGATGCAAGACATCCTAAGTTGTCAGAGCAAAGTCTAATACTAGTGAAAGCTATAACTCACTTAAAAGCATTAAAAACCCCAACCAGCCATAAAAAACCAGCACTAGAATGTATTTGCTGACAACAGAGGAGATACCACATCCAATAATACCGATACTGTAAATACGAGAATGACAAAACTGAGAGAAGCAACGGGATTAAGCTCATACAATGAAGAACCACAAAGTGGGAAGGCAAAGAATATTTATAGGAGGAAAGACATTGAAAACTGCAAAAGACATGGAAAGGCACCAATCTACAGTTTAAATAATATATGTCGAGCAAAAGAGGTGGAATGAAGGAGATGAAATATTATGCAATAGCGCATCTGGGTCACCTAGAAACCCACTGAACAGTCTTGAATGAAATACTAGTACTGGGGGATTGTTCCATATTTCTTGATGTGGTATCAGCAATAAAGGATGACCAAATTGAGTCTGCATTTAGGTAAATGTGATTAAATTTGATTATAAATTAAAAATTGCAATTGGAACAGCTGTTACCACTATGGGAAACACTAGCATACAAGGAAGAAAATATGCAAAAACTCAGTGTCATTAGTCCATTAACACATTTGAACTGTTGTGTTGTTTTTTTTTTTTTTTCGGTGGGTTGGTTGTGTGTGTTTGGTTTTGTTTGTTTGTTTGTTAGTTTTTTGTTTTTTGGGGTTTTTTTTTTGGATGCTTTCACAATGCTAGATGATGTGGCATTGTCTATAGGATCATCAGCCATGTAAATTCTTCACATATCCACCGAAGAATCTAAAAGACAGTATAAAGCAAACTATCTAGTTGATATATTTGTACATTTTCAAGGCTCTGAAAGAGGAAATACAAACCAGAGGTGATGCTACCAGCACTGTCTTTGCTTTAAAATTCCCTGATGTTTAGAATAAAGGTGCTTAGAGCAGAAATTTATTAAATTAAATAGCTTTTAAAGTATTTAGTTACAAATTGAAAATTATTATTTTAATGCATTTACATACCTGAGGACTTAAAACAAAAAAAAATTTTAAAAACTATGTGGGATTAAAATTAAATGATAAATTTCGAGGGTCTTCAGGTCCTTGGAGAAGAATTTGATATTGATAGATATTGAGTGAGGGACAGGAAAGAATCCATTCCAAAAAAAAAAAAAAGGAAATTTCTTTCTCAAGGGAACAGCAGCTACCGAGTATTTCCAGTAACTTCTTATCTTACAAGAATGGGAAAAATAAATAAGGAACAACCTCTTACCAGAAGAGTTATCTCAATGTTTGAAGCAGTCAAAGAAGACAGAAAGGGAGCAGAACAGTAGGGAGTGAGGAATATTAGTATTAGCATTCTGTATGTTGCTTATGCCAAATTTCTGGAAGGCACATTTAGACTTCCTTTCTATATGCTGAAAAGATCAATGTAATGAATATTTTATTTCCTTTTTGAGGGACTATGAAGACTAAATGACATTTTTACCTGTCTTACATCTCAAGCTCATATAGTTTCTGACAGTAACCATCTAGAACATGATTAATTGATAGATTCCAAAATACTGTAATTGAAACAATATGCATTTTATACAGCCAGAGAAGAGGATAATGCAGTAGAAATATTTAATTAGTATTTTTTTATATTATATTAACAGCTTGATTGAGTAATTATGAGTTCTTATGTTTCATAAAATAAGACTGCTATGTTATCCATATTCTGCTTTATTATCCATTTTATCACTGTCACAGTAATACAGCGACAATACCCAATGCTGATTTGTTGGTCCAAAGCCTTTCCACAATAGATCCTAAGATCTGTTCCTAAGAGCTGGTTGTTGACTCTGGTCTAAAAAGAGACTTGCAAAATCCTCAGTAATTACGTATTTCTTCTACTGACTGTATACGCTAAGAAGGTCATGTTTGTTGTTTACTGCTACCTGCATACTGAATAATTACACTCAATAAATTGTTTCCTGCTATGCCTTTCTCAGATGATTGGGTAAGATTACTCACAGCAGAAGGTACTTTCATCCTTTTAAAAATGCAATCTCTTTTTTCCAGGAACAGAGGCATTCGTTTAGCTTAAGGAACTGCCTGATAATCTATTTTGAGTTGCAATGGTTTTTTTTCATCGCCTTTTCACATACCTATTCATTGTGGAAAATAGTGTAAATAAAGGGAAAGTTTCTTATTTCATGGTTTTACTTTGCCTTCAAAAGCATGTATCCCCACTGATATAAAACACATAAAACATACATGTAGTATGCTTAAATATAATCTGCGTGTAAAAACATATGTATACCACACATATTTTAAGTGGAGGTAGAAAAGAGCAACTGTCAGAAATTCACATATACTTCTGTCTTGGTAAAGCCCCAGGTGTATGCATAATGTAGCAATACTATGAATAGTATTGATCCCCACTGTTCCTTTCAATTTACTTTATTGTGGTGCAGAATCAAATATTTAATTTAAACACTGGTAAAAATTAATATCTGCTCTTGAGCTCCAAAGCTCTAATGTAGCAACATGTATCCAGCAGCAGAACCTGCTGAAGGCTCCTGTTTAACTACATGTTGAAGTTTTGGTAATTGTCTTCACAGGAAATAAGATTTAGTGTAACTCTATTAACCTCGATATAGCTCAGGATAAATAAATCAAAATGGGTCTGTATATAAATGACAGAATCACAGAATGTTAGGGATTTGAAGGGACCTCGAAAGATCATCTTGTCCAATCCCCCTGCCGGAGCAGGAACACCTAGATGAGGTTACACAGGAAGGCGTCCAGGCAGGTCTTGAATGTCTCCAGAGTAGGAGACTCCACAACCCCCCTGAGCAGCCTGTTCCAGTGTTCTGTCACCCTCACTGAGAAGAAGTTTCTTCTCAAATTTAAGTGGAACCTTTTGTGTTCCAGTTTGTACCCATTACCCCTTGTCCTATCATTGGTTGTCACCAAGAAGAGCCTGGCTCCGTCCTCGTGACACTCACTCTTTATATATCTGTAAACATTAATGAGGTCACCCCTCAGTTTCCAAATGGCAAAACTTCTCATGACTGACTACAAATTATATAACTTTGTCTATTAATATGGTACTCTTAGAACAAGTAAGACCAGACACCCTAGGCACTTTGAAATTCCCAAGATCACTTTGAAATTGAAGTAAACTTTAATTTTCTTGCAAGTGGAATTATCATTGGGTTGCTAATACTCCTGCTCATTTTAAAGGTGTGGAAAGAAACGCATATCCCATGGGGCAGGGTAAGAGGGACTTCAGTGCATTAAATGAATCATTATTAATATCTTTTCTTGTGCATACCTCGATGTTCCAGTCCCACTCAGATAAGGTTAGCCACAGTAAGTATAACTGTTAGCAGGAATCCTGTTATTGCTATATTCTGTCAGACTTTGTCTGTCAGCCAAACTTCTTTTAGAATAGTTGATCTAATAGTTTTAGACTTCAGCATTGTGCATAGATTGCTATCAAATAGTTACAATAAAGAAATGGACTGCAGTGCTTAGCTATGATATTTGATGTAGGAAAAATGAATTGATATTTTTGTTAAGCATCAGCCTCTGAAACAGTTATGACTCTCAGACCAGAGTCCTTTTAAAGTGCTTTTCCCAATATTAGAATTCGGTAAGTAAAGATATAACAAAAAGTACTTTGATCAAAGCTAAAGAGGGTAATAACATTGACTTATCAGCACTTGTTTTTTTTAGTGGCAGCAATTTTGTGCAAATAAGAGGGTGCATGTGTATTTTTATGCACCATTGGTAGTTACATATACTACCAGTGGTAGGCTTATTAATATATCTTTTCAAGGTTTATAATGTTCTAAATATTTTAGCAGCTTCACACATCTGCCATTTAATCTAAAAAAAATCCACTTACTAGAGCAATGTTTCATCCCCCAGTGTTAATGATCTCTTCAGACATTTGCCTTTTCTAAAGCCAAGGTAGGACAAGGCTATATCCATCTTCAGTACTGTGCAATTGGGGCTTTTTTTAGGTTGGCTGGACACCTGACATCTGCAGCTTATCTGGGTTCTTTTATCCAGGTGGCATCAATCCACCCTGCAATTATATGCTTAATGCCTCTGGAACAAATTCATTCCCAGTCTACAGCGAGGTCTGAGTTTGGGAGGTCTCTGGGTATCCCACCTTAAAACTGTTTGGTTGGGTGTGAAATACTCATTCATATAGCTGAAGAGGCTTAAAAATATTACCTATTGAAATTCTTTCTTGTAGATGTGTACAATTAAACACATGGTAATTAGGAGCCTAAGTCTGCTCGAAGTAATTTTAATGGCAAAACTCCAATTAACATCACTGGAAAGAATGCAAAGTCCTGGTGGCTTTGCTAGTGCCTACGTATACACACACAGGAATTGCTTCATCCATCACTGACACTCAGCTGTCACTGTCAGTCTAGAACAGGCATCATCACCAGTAAAATGCCACTTTATTATTTGCCTTTCAGAAAAATCTCCAGACTTCATGCTGGATTTGTGATTGGTGCTTTATTTTCAGTATTATAATGTCCTTAAGCATTTATCTTCCAATTTGGGGTATACTTTCTCTGGAAAAAAATAAAATAAAATTAATCTCTTCTGGGAAAAGAATGCTGTTTTCTTTCAGTGGATAAAAATAAATACAAATAAAGTAACTATGTCTGCTTATATGAATCCTAACACTGGAAAACAAGGGCTTTATTTATTTCCCTGTAGAAAGAGGATAAATCCAGTCAAAGGATTTGCTATGAGCATCATTACATGTTGGCATTCTCCTTAAAGCATAGAAGAAACAGTTCTCCACCATCTCTCTGAGCAGCTTTACAATTATGGATTTAGTTTTGTGTTGAAGAGAAAGAAGAAAAAATGTCTCAAGAATACGGCTAGGTGAAGACATCCCCATTTATCCCTACAGATCAGTGTTATTTACAGGAGGAGATGCAGATGCTGATCATCTGAGCTGGCGACTGTAGCTGCATCCTTTGGCAAGGCTCAGGGTGTCACATATGTGAAGGAGGCATAAATCCACTTTGCCCTTGCTAGAGATAGCTTTTTGTTGGAGGGACAATGCAAAGCATCCTGCAACAACAGGGTGAGGAGATGTGCCCCTCAGGTGCCATCCCGGCATGGGGCTCTTGGGGAAGCAGAGGCACCATCTGTGGGGAGGTAGCTCTTGAGGAAGCATCTGGCAGCCCACGGATTGCAGGGTCCAACCCCTCACAGCAGCATGCAGGACATTCACACCTTGGAAAGGAAAATCTGCTTTAAAAATTCCACTGTGACCAAAATAAAGGACTGTTTTGCTATAAGCACTTGTCTGTTGTCTCAATTCCTGTGTTTTTTTTTTGTTTTGTTTTTAAATTTGAACCATGCTGTGTAATTATTACACTTCATCTGAAAATCAGAAAGGATCTTTTAAGCTCTCAACCTCAGCTCCACAGGGTTAGGTATTATCACTCTACTGTTCTGATGTCTGTTTCAAATATATCTTTTTTCTTTTAAACTTTCTGTCTTTGCAACCAAAGGAGACACTCTTGACTTCATTTTCTCCTCCACTAAATGAAGAGTAACACATTTAAGATTAACTGCTTGTGAGGTCAGGTAGAGCAGCCAACATTCCTGTGACTTTGGATACCAGATGGTCTCTAGGAAAATGTTATGACTTATCGGCACATTTTAGTCCTGACTATAATGAGTTCAGAGAAAATACTGTGATATAAGCCTAGAACTTAAAAGGAAAGCCGAGTAGGGTATAGAGAACCACACTGGCTATTGACATCAGGCAACACTCACAATCACTCACAGAGATGGGAATTTACAATGTTCTTCAGAAGAAAACCTTCATTTCCTGACTACATTTAGAAGGTTTCTTGCAAAAAGTTTGAACTTGCATCACGATGAGAAAAAGGCATAAAAGATGCTTACTATTTCCTGATTTGGTGTCTTATATGATTTGCTATTTACAACAGACATTTCAAAGGAATGGTTCAGGATTTTAACTTAAGATTGGTTATGCATTGTCTAATTTTTCTTTTTGTGAATTGTAATAGTCACAGGTAGCATTCAAATACATTTGAAGGCTTATAATGGGGTTTTGTGCTAATAAATTAATTCAGTAGTATGTTCTGCTGTGCAAATATATAACTGAGATTTCCAGTATTTTGTCTGACATGGCAAAGGTGATTATCATCTATTATACGATGCTAAGTTGGCGTTATTTAATTGTCTTTGAAGCTATTTACCAGTAGCTTACATCTGAAGAGAAAGCTAAAGGAAAAACTGCTTGCTTTCTTTTTAGAAATCAAACCAGAATTAATGGTGTAAAATTAAAAGATCAGAATTAGATAAAAGGAAACATTTCTTAGCAAACAAGCAATTAGATAATGGAAAAATGCTTTCTACTGATGCACCTGATTCGCCTTCATTAGTGGTGTTCAAAAATAAGTTTGATACATTTCATGTTGGCTTACTATACTGTAGTATTCATGCTCCACACAAGAAGTTGAACCACATGATCTGAGAGATCTTCTCCAGCTGAACAATCAAAGGTTTTACAAGAAACAGAAGTCATCACAGATCAGTGAGTTTTCTTCATTATTTTTCAGCTGAAATATAGTGATTTGCCACAAATCCTAGTTAAAATAATCTCAGATTCTCTCATTTGGCTAAGTAAAACTTTTGCAGTCATTCTACATGAACTCACTGCTTTCAGTCAGATTCCTGACATAAATTAAGGGGTCTGAAACTATGATATGTGTATACTACTAGTGGTACAGAGCCAATTCAGAAATGGAAAATGGTCTGACATGAAAAGTCTCCACGTTGTATGCTGCCTGCTACCAGCACTGCTTCTAATAGTGAGAGTTTGCAAAGAAAGTCTGCAAAGAGGATACAGTCTAAATTTAATAGATGGGTGATTCCTGCTATTAATGTCTCTTAGACTGTAAAAGGTGCTATAGCGTATTTTCTAATATTCCATACATTCAGAACAAAATATATAAATTTAAGGAAAAAAATGAGTATTGGAGAGTCAAGAAAATTTCCTCTTCTTTTTGTTTACTTAGGTTCTACATTACTGACTTAAATCCTCTCTGTTAGAAAGAATATGAAAATTGCACATAATAATAATATTTCCTTGTCATTTTTTTGTGTGTATTACAGTGATACAACAGAATAACCTTTCTAAAAGCTTACATATCTGCTTTTCTTTCCTCAGGCTTTTGTATCTATGGATTTTACAGTCTGGTATTATGCTTAGAAAAACGAATTGTATCTACTAGCCTAGTTACTTAGTCTTTTCTGCAACTTGGTAAGCAAGAATTCAAAGTTACACCTGATGTGAACATGCAGTTTTTGTCTAAGATCAGAGGGAATCCTTTTTAAACAGTTACCTCTGGGAGCATGTGTTTGTGTAAGAGAAAGACCAGATATATTTGCGAAAATATGAACTTATTTTTCCTGGTACTTCATAAGGCTGTGCTGCTATACAGCAAGACCTTAACAGACTGGAGGACTGGGCAGAGAGGAACCTGATGAAGTTTAACAAAGGTAAGGGTAGGGTCCTGCACCTGGGGAGGAATAACCCCAAGCACCAGTACAGGTTAGGGGTGGACCTGCTGGAAAGCAGAACTACAGAGAAGGACTTGGGAGTTCTGGCCGACAACAGGTTGACCATGAGTAAATAATGTGCCCTTGTGGCCAAGAAGGCCAGTGGTATCCTGGGGTGCATTACGAAGCGTGTGGCCAGCAGGTCAAGGGAGGTTCTCCTCCCCCTCTACTTCACCTCAGTGAGGACATATCTGGAGTACTGTGTCCAGTTCTGGGCTCCCCAATTTAAGAAGGCTAAGGAATTACTGGAGGGAGTCCAGCAGCAGGCTATGAAGATCATGACTGGCCTGAAGCACCTTATGAGGAGAGACTGAGAGAGCTGGGTCTGTTCAGCCTGGAGAAGAGAAGGCTGAGAGGGGATCTCATCCATTTTTATAAATATCTCAAGGGTGGATGTCAAGAGGATGGGACCAGACTCCTTTCAGTGGTGCTCAATGATAGGATGAGGGGCAATGGACACAGACTGAAGCATAGAAGGTTCCATCTGAATATGAAGAGAAACTTCTTTACTTTGAGGGTGCCAGAGCACTGGAACAGGTTGCCCAGAGAGGTTGTGGAGTCTCCTTCTCTGAAGACATTCAAGACCCATCTGGACACATTCCTGTGCAATATAGTCTAGGTGTACCTGCTTTAGCAGGTGAGTTGGACTAGATGATCTCCAGACGTCCCTTCCAACCGTAACCATTCTGTGATTCTGTGATTAAGGTAGCGATGATCTGACTTTGCATGACAACATCATTTTCTCATGTTCATTTGTTGTACATGGTACATTACAACTCCATTAACTGTTACAGTAGATAAAACATGAGCACACAGAAAAATAAGAGATATGAACAGAGCTAAGTTTTAACTGAAAACAGGGATATATATTTAGCAACTCAAGAAAAATTTAGAAGCTTTGCTCAGTTTTGATTTTTAAATGCAAGGTTGTCTTCCCATTTTTATCTGCTTTTGTGACTCACAGGAGATACAGGAAAGCATAGTCTCCTATGCAAAACTGTGGATTGGGTTGTGCCAGGAAGCCAGGAAGACTTGCCCCATTTGAAGACTAAGAAAGTCCACTGAAACTTCAAAAAAAAAAAAAAAAGAAAAAAAAAAGTAATTGTGGGGAAATCAGGAAATTATTTCATCGCAGCCACGAAAGGAGAGTGGGAACATCCTCACATTGGCTGCTAGCCCAGGTGGCAACAGGGACCTACTGCAGGTACCCATGAACTCGTCCCTCTCCCAAATCCTACATCCCCTACATAGGCTTCTCATTCAGCCTCTCCTTTTGCAGCACAATCACTGGCTGCCACAGGCCATGGTCAGGGGGTAGAAGCCTCTTTCCTTTTTTTCTAGGTCAGCCTGAGGTTAAGTTACTCAAAGCAATGAAACCTCCCATCTGATATTCT
Source organism: Patagioenas fasciata (assembly GCF_037038585.1). NCBI lineage: Eukaryota > Metazoa > Chordata > Aves > Columbiformes > Columbidae > Patagioenas > Patagioenas fasciata. The sequence continues at coordinate 101,634,965 of NC_092520.1, read as the reverse complement.
GTGCCTCCTGTGCACATACCTACAGTTTTCTAGCCCTCATGTTTATACAGCGTAGGAAACTGCACCAAGGGGCAGAATCAGTGATGTTCAGTTGCTCTTTAAGCCTGGCGTTTTGATAATGCATGTACAATATTTTTATGGGCAAATGTATTATTTACATGGCTGTAAGAATAAGCTATATTGTTTGATCTATACTATACACAATGCCTTGCAATACCTAGAGTTGCAGACAGTTTAGCAGCTCTGCTGAATCTGTACTTGAACATGGTTGCTTTTGCTTTCTTTTCAATATCTGAGGAAGATTTTAGCTTAAGAACTGCATATGATTTCTTAAGTTGAGGTAGCAGTTCACCTAAGGTCAACCCTAGAGAACAGAGCCAAACAGTACAGCCTTTAAAGCCCAAAGCTTAAAACAGAATAGCTCAAAAAGCGAACTTTCCAAATAAATAAATAAAAAAACCAAACAATTCCTGAGTTAAAATGTATTAACCTAGTTGTACTTTAAAGGACAAATGTGAATTACTTTCTGATAAGCATATCTAAGGATTTTTTTATTTCTTTTACCTAGATTATTCTGGGGCAGGATGATAACATCAAACAAAAATATTATACATATACATAGATGGAAGATTAATCTCTGAATCCAAATCTTTTGCTCCATATTTAGAATAAAATCGACATTTTCAGATTTTCTTCATTTGCATGTATACAAACACACACATACGTGCACATGCACACGCACAAAATTAGTGCCAGAAATATTTAAGAATTTCTATATTTAGATACGGATTTGCCATGTAAGAACACTTTGCATGCCGTGTTTATAGAATTACATCTACAATGTAACCAGCAGAGGACCGCTAATCAAGTAGGAAAAGAAGCCATCTAATACTTAGTGATGAAAATTGCTCTGGAGTGACTGATTGTGCTAATCAATCTCCACCAAGTAAATCACCACTAAAAGATAGTCGATAATTATAGGATCTTTCCCTGTAACTGAGTACGAAGAGGAATAAAAATAAACTCTCACAGCAAAGCTGTCCTCTTCGGTAAACACAGCAGTTTGCTTTGCTTCCAACATGTTGGAAAGAAATTTGGAAAATGTGTCCAAGTTGTCTTAGCTTTCAGAAATATAATTCTTGTGCTGATTGAGCTAACAGCGGTAAAATTGGCCATTAAAACTAATGTATTCAACAATCCTCACAAGCCATCTACAAACAGGTTGCAGTCTTACTAATTTCTTCATGATTCACGAAAGTTTGACAGCTTTTATAAAAAAGTGACCACTTAAGAAACTTTACAGTTTAAAATAAAAGATTTTTCCTCTCTCTACTTTTTATCAAATTCTCAGATAAAAGCAGCTGTCAGAGGCCGCTTCCAGTAGGAAACAAGTGTTTTGATAAAAAATATTGTTATGCAGATTATGATGAATAAATATATAGATAAATCATTGAAGTGCTACATTCAGCAAAGCAAATTCAGAGGCTTCAGCCTCAAAAGTCTCCCAAGAAAAGGATTGTCATCAAAAGTATAGAACACCAATACAGTGTAAGAACTCATAGAGACCAGAACAGAACCTCGTGTGGGCAGGACAAAAACACTAAGAGCAGCAACAGGGTGACAGGCTGAAGGAGTTGCCCCTGTGCTCATTGTGAACGGTATTTGTGAGAGTTATGCACAGCTGTGAGGTCCTGTTAGACTTAGTCTTTCACGTAGCATGGGCTAAAGTCTCCATCAGGTCGCTGGGAAGGTCTCATAGAGCCGCATCCTAACCCATGTCCCAGCATCAGAAGTCCCATAGTGGCTCATAGCACTTCCTGTATCAAGGATGAAAGTGGAAGCAAGTTCATAGATGGTATGTCAATGGTGCAGGCCCCTGCTAGGCCTTGATTGCCCTGCAAGGTTCTCACAGACTTTTAATTCCAACATAAGGTTCACTTGCAACACCTTCAGCAAGTTAAGGTCCAACTAGCCAAGTCTTCGGCCATAGTCTCTCAAGTTGTAATTTTGTGGGAAAAGGTAAGATAAAGGCCCTACATTAAAGTATGCAAGAACAGGAAATATGTGATTTCAGCTGAAATATTTAGCAGAGAAATGAACTTTCAGACTAATGATGACATTTGGGGTGCACTGCAGGAGCCTCTTTGAGGGAAGCTTTCTCACCATCATTAAATTAATGGAGGATGGAGAAGAGTAAAAATGCCATGTTTACCCAAAGCAAAACCTCCTAAACTAGAAAGCAGGCTCCCAGTAAAGAGCTTGTCATGCATATCTAAATAACCAGAGGATACTTAGATATTTCAGTGATGTGTACCACAAAAACTCTAGGAAAGAAAAAGCTCAGAAAATCCTGCAGGCTGTATTTGCCGAACTTTATGTAAGTATCACTACCAGATATTTTTATAGCTATGACTTTATTGTGTAGTCATCCATTGCAATAAAGTGGCAAAACTTCCAAAACCTATTTTCTTAAACCAGCTTTAAAGGTTGCTACCACCCATAACATTAAAATGCAGATAACATTTTTCTGGATGAAGAGCTCACAGTGCACCTTTGTGTCGCTCTATTGGCCCACTTCACTTATCTGCCATTCCTGAAGATGACAGGAAGGTCATATATCTTATTCCCAGCTTCAGAACAAATGCTTCTCTGGCATCTTTGGACCTTTTCTGTCTCCTCTTCTAATTTGTAGCTCCAGAATTCTACCGTGAAGATACCACGTTGCTATGTGAGGGGAAATTTCAAATAGTCATGAGAGTTGTTTTCCACAAGTGAACTATCTGTGGTGAAAATCTTTAAGAAGATGGTCCCCTTCAGCCATTTGAACATTATGAAGTGTATTGAATATTGAAGGGCATAGCACGTCTAATTTTTTTAGATTAAAGTGCTATTTTAATAGGTGGGTGCAAAAATTTGTACCAGCATATTTCTAAGAAAACTACTTCTTTGCTCTTTCAAGTTTTCCTTTGTGAAGGTGAGAAAAATAAGGTACAGGTTTGTGTGTGTGTGGTTTTTTTTTGTTTTGTTTTGGTTTGGTTTGGTTTTGGTTTTGTTTTGTTTTGTTTTTGTTTTTGTTTTGTTTTGTTTCTTTGTTTGTATTGTGTTTTGTTTTGTTTTCTTATGCTGGAGTTTGAAGAGTATACTTTCCCTTCAAAAAGTAACAAAGTTTCAATTTCTATTAAACTTGGGAAGTAAGCAGTGATGCATATTCTCGTCCAACTTTTTTTTTGTTTTGTTTTTCCCCATAGTGCATTCTCAACTCCCATTAGATACAAGAACCTGGCTACTGCTTTTGAATGAAAGCACTGACACTTTCTTGGAGGCACCTTTTCTGCTCTTTAAGTGTCCATTGCTGCTCAGTGTCCTTTATCAAAGCTGAAAACTGGGTCTTCAGAAAAGATATTCTGCCAGGAATTTATAGCTAGTTTACAGCTCAGATTTGATTTTCCTCAATAGGCCCTTTTATTCCTCCTTCAGTTAGCCTTTGACAGTGTCTTAAAGATCAAATTTCATCTTTCAAAGTCACAATTTACATTTTTAGAGATCAAAACCCACAGTCTCTTAAAGGCATTTCTCTCAGTGGATATAATAAAAAGTGGTACATTTCCACCTGCGACAATCAATTACCTACCCTTGTCAATTATCAAGCTCATCCTGCTGATATCAGCAACTAAGTCTAAAAGACCATTACATCAGGTGTCATCGGATGCACTAAAAACAAATTTGTTACTGTGCAACAAAGAGTTGATGTTGACTTGTTTTTATTATTTATCCACCCAAGAAGTACATGAGAAGAGTTTTAAGAGTCTGCTTGACACAAAACAGAAAGAAATGCATAGCTAAGCCTGGGCCTTCCAAACGTATGTGTAATTTTAGATTCTTCTCCATGTACTTCAGCTTATTTACATGGTCAGATTTTAACTTCAAGTCTGGGCTCCCTACATGCAGATCCTGTAGGGCCATCAGGCAGCTCTCCTTGCAGACAATAAAGCAATCACTGCAGAGCAGCCTAAAACATTTCCTTTGACAAGGGTTAAGCAAAACCTGTAATGTCTTTAATGAGCTCAAGAGACAAAGATGTGTCTGTCTTATGGCTACTGAGAATAGTAATCATTCGGACACTGAAACACTCTTCTGGTTTTTATATTATGCATCACATTCAATAAGATACTTTTTTTTTTTTTTTTTGGTGAAAGATAACTGTATTGCAACTGAGTTATTTCTGTCTTTGTCAGGGAATTTACTTCGGCCTTGGTCTTCCCTGCTCTCCGACTTCATTCGGCTTTCTCATCACAAGCACATAATTCTCAGTAAATTTTTCACATTCTGTTCACTTTTCCCTTAATATACTGGTAAAGGAAAAGAATTCAAATGTGGCAGTTGTGGCAATTCATAACTATTCCAGATCTATTTAAAATCACAGTTAAGTACCTAATTTTAAAATATCTGTACTTTAATATATGAAATAAAAATTGATTTGCAAATTGGAAAGCTAAAGAAGATTGGAAATCTCTTCATCTTTTCCATTCAAATTAAGAATCCAAAGTTAGACTCCATCTTCCGATTTAAAAGCAGAAGCAAGAGTTTTTCACAATTAGTGGTTTAGTGGAATTTTCTGTTGAATTGAACAAGGCATTCATCCATATAACAACTTCTTTAGATAGATACTAATTTTTTATATTTTTGGGTCAGTTTATGTGGAAACTGATAGTTTTTCTTTTTATGAAGAAAATGATAGATTTTAAAAATATATTCAATATATAAAGTATGCAATGCTGTCAACAAAATCTAATGTGACATTGACCTAACCAGAGCTTGCTTTCATAGATTTAGACATTTCAATATTACTTTTGCTCAGTGCATTCTACTCTTTCAAAATCCATAGCTTCTGTTGTGCTGTCTCTCCTCTCTTTCTCATTGTGCTTTTACTCTGCATTCTGAGAGAAATCAAGATATACATCCATCAACAATTTGCTCTGCTCCTATGTAGATGTATTTGTATATAGCTATGCCATCCAGAGAGACTTTGACAAACTTGAGAGATGTGCTTGTGCAAACCTCATGAAGTTCAACAAGGCCAAGTGCAAGGTCCTGCACATGGGTTGGGGCAATTCCAAGCACAAATACAGGCTGGACAGAGAATGGTTTGAGAGCAGGAGAAGTACTTGGGGGTGTTGGTTGATGAGAAGCTCAATGTGACCCAACAACGTGTGCTTGCAGCCCCAAAACCCAGCCATATCCTGGGCTGCATCAAAAAGAATGAGACCAGCTGGTTAAGGAAAGTTATTCTTCCTCTATACTTTGCTCTTGTGAAACCTCACCTGGAGTACTGTGTACAGGTCTGGGGCCTCCAACATAAGAACGATATGGAACTGTTGGAACAAGTCCAGAGGAGGGCCAGGAAGATGATCAGAAGAGTGGAGCACCTCTCCTATGAAGACAGGCTGAGAGAGTTGGGATTGTTCAGCCTGCAGAAGAGAAAGCTCCAGGGAGACCTTATAGCAGCCTTCCAGTACCTAATGGGGACCTACAAGAAAGCTTGAGAGGGACTTTTTACTAGGTCATGTAGTGATGGAACATGGGATAAGGGATTTAATCTGAAAGAGAGGAGGTTTGGATTAGATATAAGGAAGAAATTCTTCCCCATGAGGGTGGTGAGGCACTGGAACAGGTTGCCCAGAGAAGCTGTGGATGCCCCATCCCTGAAAGTGTTCAAGGCCAGGCTGGATGGGGCTGTGAGCAACCTTGTCTAGTGGAACATGTCCCTGCCCATGGCAGAGGGATTGGAACTAGATGGTCTTCAATGTCCCTTCCAACCCAAATCATTCTATAATTCTGTGATTCTATGATTCTAACCAAAATATGAAGAAATGCATTATATTTTACAGCTTCCAGAAAGATGACCAGAATTTGGAAGAGAGATATGTAACTTATTAATATGTGATAATAACAAGTTAATTTTTTTTTTTTTTTTTTTTCAGTGAATGTCTGATTTTGCTGTTCTTCACTGTTTTCTGTCCTTTTGAGGTCACTGAAACACTAAACAGTGATGTATGCCTTTTTTCCTTTAAACCTTTTGAATATTTAGGCAGCTTAATATCTTATTTACATTTTTAATTCCAAAGCTTATAGAAGTGGTATTAATAGTAATATGTACAGAAAGGAATTAATAGCCCCACTAAGTTCATCCAAACACAGCTTTTGAGATGTAATAAACTATTCTACAACTAGTATGAAGCTTTTTAGAGTTTATTATGGATTTCACTTACCTTGAAGCTGTTCTTTGAATGCTAGAGCCCTCTTCTAAATCCACTGTATTATCACTGAAAATTTACCAAAAGTAGTGCTAAAGGTAGAAGCCTACAATTTACAATGGTCAACATATCAGACTTGACAGAGCCTAAAAGCTTGTAATCTCTTTGTTTTCATAGTTCTTTCAGGAATATATCCTACAAGGGTGGTATATCTTGTGCGTATCATGCATTCAGGTAAAAACAAAAATAAACACAAACCTCCAAACCAGTCCTCCTGCCAAAAAAACAGACAATGTATTTTAGGTTTGTAAATACTGAGAATTGTATGGCTGCTATTTCAATTTTCAGGCTTCAAAGAAAAAGAACAACCTTCTCCATGAATAATGCCTTCCTTAAACATATAGATTTTTACAGGTATGGAGTAAAAGTAGATGAGCTTAGAGGTGTGAAACAAGCACCTCAGACTGAAGTACAGAAATCAAATTTTTGCAAATTATCTTTATTACTATTGTAGTAATGCGTATCTACAGGTCAGAGCGTATCCCAGCCTGGAGTTTTTCAGAGTCTGTACCTGTAAGTACCTATCTGTTGACTTGAGTATATTTTGAACAAATTAGGAATATGAGATTTTGCGATGTTTTGTGGTATGACTGCACCTGTTTTGTCAAAACTATTTACACTAGCACATATATATTACAATGAAACAACCAATAGTGAAATAAATCAACACAATTATTCTGTAACACTTCAAACATCTGTGAAAATGGATTAGGACGCGGTACAAAAGGTGACACCATAGCATAAATAGTTTTGTTGTTACAGGATTAAAAAATATTAATTTTCACTCTCTGTAACAAGGTGAATAATAATACATTAGCTACAACCATCAACAACTAACAGGACCATTTCACTGAACATGCATGCTAAATGTGTTGAAAAGCAATATCCTTCTTAAAAGAAAGAAAAAAAAAAAAGATAAAACTGAGAAACAGAGGTGGAGCCAGTAAATAGTGCTGCAGGGCAGAAATCAGTGTATGAGAAGATGACAGTAACAGTTTGCAGTGAGGTACATCTGAAATAGGCTTTTGTAATAATCTGTGTACTTCGTAGTTTTTAACATTCATGTCTCCTTTAACAGGGTAGGAATAACTTTCTTAAGGCTTCTTAATAATAACAGAATTTAACACAACCCCACATTATGCACATCTAACGCACATGATAAATTGGCCAGTATTCTGCTTGCTTTAGGGGAAAACATGAAGACTAGGTTCAAATTTTTTGAGGTAGGATACACACAAATAATCCCTTGCCACCTCTCATTTAGGAGAAAAGCTCTTTTAAACAACCTGATTCAGCCGAAGACCTTAAATGCACGTTCAATTTTCAGGGCATGTAATTCCAGTAGGGAGTAAACACATGCATAAATAAGTTGATGAAATGCGGCATCTATGTGATCCAGTTGCAAAACTACTGGCCAGTTAATGCCTTAAAAAAATAAAAGGATGGTTGATCATTCATATCTTCCCCCCACTCCAAAAGCACCTGAAAATAAGCAAGTAATGTTCACCTTAGTGCCACTCATTACTAATAACAAAAGAAAGAAATAAACAAAGACCCCTTTTTCAATCTAGTTTCTCAGTTAACTATTAGAGGCAAAAGCTAATGTTCTATAAACTGAGTGTTATACCATGTAATGGCTGGCTTCAAGCAGATTGTTGCTATTTTAAACCATACTCAACTGTTTAGAAAATCAATAGCATATTAAAAAAAACCCCTAAAACGAAACAACTGTGGTATGTCTGGAATATCTCCCTTGGCAAATTGGGTGTCTGCTGACACTTGATGACTGTTTTTCCCATACAAAAAATGGGGGACTTGCTCTACTCCCTTTATGATTGAAAGTTGACTACTTGTATTTCTAAGTTTTATGCTTTCCTTCTAATCAAAATACCATGAAACACACTTTGAGGTCATATTTTTAAAGGTAGCAAAGTTAGTTTGGAGTCACTCAATTTAGGATAATTGGAGAATATTTCAATAGCAGAGACTGATATTTGGTATGTGCAACATTTTTTCCATGACAGAAATCTGTCCAAAGCCAATACAAATTGAGGAAAATGTTGGCAGCAATCTAACGGTTAATCAGAATTCCATGTAGATATTTAATGCAACATTTAGAAAGAGTGCAGAGCTGGGTGAGTTACTAATTATCCAGGGGTTTGGGGGATTTGCATTTTCTTTCCTTGTACTGCTTCAGTAATGCACTATTCATTTGGCTTCTAAGTTAGGTTAAAGTGTAGTCTAAAAGCTATTTTGTCTCCTGCCTTCCTTGTTAAAAAATTTATGAGAACTATATTTTGCCACCTATCCATGTGTCTTTTTATTAAGCCAGTTGATGTGAAGCTCGGTACATGGGAACTTTTCTCTGTTTCTTCCCTCTGTCCTTTTAACCACTTGGAAAACACAGTATAGGTATTAAGGAAGCGTGAAGCACGTGCAGCCAGCCTTCATGGGCACAGTGAAATCTTGACACTTCTAAAAAAATATTAGGCCTTCAGTCAAGGGGTAAAACTATTTTATCCTACTGGTTCATAAAAGAGTGAATGCTCGACTAACAAGAGACAGTGATAGCACAGTATGTATACCCTTACTGGGGCTATTATTTATGACTGATCTTTATATAGGTTTTCTCAGAGCTGTCAGTTATAGAAATACAGACTGGAAAAAAATATTGTCATGATGGTTTCAGTGTGACAATACTAGCCATGTTTTGTCAGAGTACATCAAATCCCTCATCTTTAAAAGAAAATTATGCAATGCCTCTCCTTTCACTAGATGAGTAACCAGAGGTATTCGTGATTAGATTAAATTAAAAACATTTTCCTCTTGCAGTTAACCTGTTAAATTAATCAGGTCATGAATACATAACTGTCTTTAAATCATGAATAGAACTATTTTAAAAAGAAACACATTTCATATTTATGATAGGCTGATCTATAGGTATACCTCTGTATTTCTACATGTAGTAAATATGAGCATGTATATAGAAACGCTCTTTCAGCATGGTATGGCTTACTTGTGTTTTCTGAACAAGTTTTGATTTCTGTCTTTAATAAAAGTAAAATTGGTCTGATTCAGCTGGAATTGCAACCTTCTCCTGAATACAACAGTCTCTGAGGTGCATTTGCTTACTTGTTCATTCAAGAAGATACACATGGGAGCTTGTGACTGCGGCTTATCAAAGAGGCAGACATCTAAATATGTAACAGCAAACAAAATATGTTGTGAGTTTCTGGGTGTTCTGGACTGAAACATCTCACTCTGAATCAGGGATGCTTCCAGCATGTGTATCATTGTAAGTAGAAAAGGCATGGTTACCACACATGGAGTGAGACAGGAGAATCAAACAGGGAATCTTCCTGGGTCTCAAAAACTCTGAATTCACACCTGAGCAAGATAACTTCGTGAGCGACAAGTAAATTGGGAGGCCAGGAGTGGTGCTTGTCATCCCCCATGCCTTCAAAGAAATGTATGCACTGATCTGTTGTCCCATGACAAAGAAGTGGTCAGTTTTTGCCATGACACCTACAGCTGTGTTGCAACATGCTCCTTTCTCACCTCCTGTAGCTAGAGAGTTGTTTGCAGGTGATCTGGAAGCATTTAGGCTTATTGCAAATAGAGACTACAGGAGGAATTAGGGTACTGCCACCAAAGCTTAGGCAGATGGCTCAGGTAAAGCAGAGGAGCAATCCCACCAAAAATTTTCCGACACTGTTATGTACAGAGAAGGGACAACTGCACACTGTGCAGCTGAGCCTCACACCAATCCTTTCATCCCCCACACTGTATTTTCTTTTGGGGCTGCCATGCCTCAGAGCCTATTGAAGGAGCTCTAGATGGAGATACTTGGACCAGAGCCGCACCCATCGGGCCTCTCTTGGGAAAGGCCTCCTTCAGCTGACACCTGCAGCCCTCTGAACTGCAGCCACAGAGATAGACCCACTCCAAACAGGACTAGATGTAACAACAGCAAAGCTGACAACTGCTCTTTATGTGCCTGTGTCTATCAAGGAAGAAACCTGGGAGGATGGAGGCGGGAGGCTGATGCAGATATTCCTGTTCTACTCTTTGCACAGGTTTTCATGCAAATATATTGAAAAAAACAAATTTCAAGCATGGTAGATGTTCAACAGTAAAACTAACTGCCTCCTTTGCAGATATTGCGATGAGTAGATCATTGCAAACAATTTAGCAGGTAAACTTGACCATGGACTTTGCTTTTGGTTTTCTTTTTTTTTTTTTTTTTTTTTTAATCAGAATACATGAATTGACAAGGTTGATTTCATCTGATTTCCAGCTGGTAAAAATGTCAGAGCTGTCAAAGTGTATTGATTTGTCTTTTTCTGAACAGGAAAAAAATTTGATTATTTTAAAATCAAATTATCTTTTATTTTGGAGCTTATTTATAGAGGGAATTAAATCAAAGCAAGGAAAATATGATTGAGAGATCCTTATACTTTAAATCAGTAGACATCTAGTGATCTTGTTGTGTGATACAATTTCAACATCTCTGGCCTAGAGAGGAAGATCAGTTGAAAAGCATCACACACACACAGTCACAGGCAGAAGTGGAAACAGAATCTATGTTTAATAATTCTAGTCCTTTCAGTCACTTGCACTCTCTTCACTCATTATAGAAATAGGTCTACATCTATGCTCTGGTCTATGTTAGATGTTTATGGTTATAAACCACCTTCTAGCATAAGTAAAACATCTCAATTAGAAATTCACTAACTCCAGATTTCATAAATCTAATACTGAAAGTAGTGTTTTTCCAATCCCAGACATCTCTACTGGTGTTGGAATCATGGGGTTTGTTCAAGTTCTCTTCAAGTTTGATAATTTCATGAGATGCAAAAATATATCTAAAGGCATGAAATCTGAATTTTAAGACTCCTAGTATGGCTTATGTAAAGTAAGTGAAAAATGATTCATGACTATGCCTTAATGTAATCTCCCAAAAAGAAAAGAAAAGCTCTATTCACTGATTCCCTGAATTGCCGCTTGCATTCTTAGGCTTAGTAGCTTGATGTTCAGTGCCTGTGGACACAGAGATAACATTCTTTCAACCCTCCAAACATGTTATGTCAGGTTGCATCATGTCATATGTGAAGTGACTTAATGGGATGTGACACTGTGTAGCCCAGCACGGTACTTGGCCTTGAAAGCTGAGAATTGAAGGGAATCCTAGCCACACCCATGGTGATTTGAATCCTTGGCTCTGGGGACAATACTTGGCTCAAATGTGACATCAATTTTAAGCAGGTTGCTCTATTCACGTCATGTTGTTCTGATGGAAACCAATGACGCTACTTCAAGCTGATTGTGAATAATTTCTCCTTATGAGCCTGTTCACATTATCTTCTCTGTTTCACAAGCCGAAGAATAAATGGAGACAACACTTTACATCTGCAGTGCACACAATACTTCACTACTTGCTGGACCAACCCTACTGCAACCCAATGCAGACAGCTAAAGGGTCAGCCTTGAAAGTAGTAGAACCTTCCTTGCATTAAAACTGACATTACTGTTTTAGCAAGTTGCATATGGTGTTTATAAGACTCATGGTTTGACTTCAGGGGTCTGAAGCAATACATTAACCGTGTTGCTACTGTGGTATTGGCTGGTGCTTTTTCCTAGTGCGTACTAGAGTATTTAACCAATCTCTGCTGGAGAAAGGCTGAGCTAGAAGTCCATCACAAATGCAGCAAACAACCTGTCTTGCCAAATAGCAATTACCCAAATGCAAATCTGGCAACTGTTTAGCAGACTGCTAGAAGCAAGATTCACTGTCCTCTTCTTCTCCTCTCCTCATTCCTCTATCTGTGTTTCTGATATTTTGCTTGAAATGTTGAACTGTGTAGTGTCAGCTTTGGAGTTGTTACTTTTCTTCACTTCCCTTTTCATTCTTGACCCTTACACATGGAAGGCAAGAGACAGATGCCATATACCTCCAAGAGCTGCCCCTTTGCTTTGATTACGAGAATTAGAGAAGCTTCATAAGATCTCAGATGCTGACACTGCTACAGATTTAACAGCACCAATAAATGACATTCTCTCACCAGTCAGTCACCATGGTCGTCCCCCTCACTGAGAGAAGTGGGGATTATAAAGCTGCCATCAGTTTGCCAAATTAGCAACACATGGCTCTCCTAGTGAAGCGAGGCTACTGCATTTGTAGACAGTACATCTGCTGCTGCCTAAATAGGGACGCTTATCCATGTGTGCTGATTAAATAAATGTAAATGCTATCTTTTACCAATCTATTTCCTCACACATGGCTGCCCAGGAACCTTCAAATTAAGGGTATGATCCAGTTTTATAGGCGAAATACAGAAACTGATGGTAACACAATCAGCTCCAAAGAGGAAAGAAAAACCACGTATCTATGGATAATCTTGTTAGTTTACCTCATTCTAACTAATAACAGCATATATCGTATAATAAAAATGTAGCATAATAATGTATAGTAATAATATCTAAATAATAAAATTAAACAAAAATAATATTCTGAAAAAGAAAATAAAGATACTGAACTGTTTTCTGTTTCAAGTGGAAAATTCTCTGTGTGAGTACAGTCTTAGGTTTTCAGGACTGCATTCCCGTGTGTCTGACAAACTATTGAACTTTGTGTTCAAAATTACTTACTGAAACTACTTCCAGTGATTAGGGCAATTCATCTCATGCTAACTGTGCTCATGCAATCCCCAAATGAGCTGACTGATACAAGAGAGTGATATGGTACAACTGGCATCTAGGAAACTTGGTTAATAATCAGGGTTGGCATTTTACACTCTATCCTATTAAAGAGAGCAAATCCTAGCTTAGGAGATGGAGACACTGCGTGTCAGTAAGGATACAGCAAAGGGGTAAAAGAAGCAAAACCTTAGTAGAAATTCAAACTTTCAGTTTGCTACTAAACACTGTTGCATTTCTTACTAACCCTGCTCAGATATTCATCTAGTGGACTTGGGTCCCCTGTGTGACAGCCAGTTATGCCATCCCTGGTGCCCAGGTGGGTCAAATGTAACTGCTTCTGAATTCATATAGGTTAAATAATTTGCAGAAATTTTCTTCCTCATCCTGTGGCTATGTAATATGAAAATACTTCATTGTGATTCTTTTAAATCTTAAAGCTATCAGATAAGTAGGGCTTTCTGGGACAAGATCTTTAGAGAGAGGTAGGATTCCAGTGATAAATCAGGAGCCAGATGCGACTGAGCACTAGTGGTGTTGTCACTGCCCTTCTAATCATCCTCAACTCACAACCACATTTTCAAAAGAAAACATTGATTTATGTTGCTGCCGTGTTCTAAATGTTCAGCTTGAAGACCTACATGTATTTATTCAGTCAAGCGTTAAAAATCACTGGCCCCTGCTGAACATTTTGGCTCCAGCCTCTTTACAGCTCAGGTTTCTCCACCTGTTAACCCAGGATAACACTTAGGCATCTGACTTAAAGTTTGCAAGAATTCTTTCACTATAAACTAGTTAAATGCTTTGAACTTCAGACTTGTGCCTACAGTCACCCATTTTGATTGCTTTGTTATCTTACCCTGCCTTAAAATTCATTTTCCCAATGAAATCAATCTCTTCATCAGGCCTTCTCAGTTCAAAAAAATGCACACAGACAGAAGGTGGGAAAGGCTCCCAAGGCCCATATGCTCTACAGCATGTTTCTTGCATAAATATGTCATGGGTATTTTAGTAACCTGCTGTCTTCTGGCATGAGATGTATTCAGCTTCCCATTGTTTGCACAGGCAGTCGGAGCAGGGGAGGGGGAGGATGAAAATCCATAGAGAGAAGTCTGATCCTCTTCCGCCTTGTCAGGTCGTGTTCATTTTGGGGGGAAAACTAGTCATTCTCCAATTTGCAGATGTGCTTAATAGTATGAACCACAGTATTATAGCAAGTCATATACCAGTATATCACTTGCTGCAAAGCTTAGAAATAAAGCAGAACAAAAGCTGGCATTGTGGCTGTTCAAACAGGAGAGTCTACTCATGCTCCTCTCGGTCTTTACTACATACTCTATTTGTATGCTAAAGAGGAGACTGAATTTAAATTCACAGCTTTTCTCTTTTTCTTTAATATGGGCTTTCTGAAATGTGAACATCTGAGGAGATACACATTATTTACAGCTTTGATTTATAAAGGTTAACCATCATCTAATCTAGGAATGTGAATTTGTTGTCTGTTTGGTTACCTCCAACACTTGTAAGTCCTTATTTATCAGCAGAAACCACACACTTTTAATTTAGTGTGTTAATTTATAGATCTTGCTCAAGTCTTATTTACCAGACTGATTTATAAACATTAGACAAAATGATCCAAATGATAAGTGTTAACTTTGCCATCAGATTTATGCATTCCAACTAGGAATATAGCTGTATTTCTTTGGTTGGTTTACAAATGATAACATTAATTAGTTATCTAGCTGTCTGATTAGAAAGTATCTTCTATCCTGGCCATTAAATTCTGATTTATCTTTCTGACATATAACAATGTCTTATAATCTGTTTCCACAGAGTTCTGATTTATTAATGCAATGTGCTAAATTTTAAAACATAAATTCCAAAAGCTCTGAAATAAACGTAAAAAAAAAATTCTGAGTGAAAAATAATCCTTGGGAGCATAAAGCAGACTTCTTTCACAATTTTGCTTGGAGCTTAAGGAAACTATTGAGCAAGTAAATTAGGAAAGTTTTCCTCTTTTATTCTTTCTGCATAAAAAGTCTCTGTATTTGAAAGCATTTAGAACTGCTGGAGACAGACATGTAAATCCAGTGTTACATGCACAGGTGTTCCAGCATTTGATCTGACCAAACTGAGACAATTAGAGGCTACTGGACTCAACCTAGGGAGCTGGGACACAATTTGCTTTCAATATACCAGCATCACCATTGTTTTTCTTCACAAGGAGAACCAAATCTTCTTGTGACTTAGTGGGCTGCTTAGAACACCAAAGCTACTTTTTGGACAAATTCTTAATTATATATATGGTGAAGCTGCATATTCTTTCTCCAAGCACCTGCTGCAGGATTTATGTTTATCAATACCATGCTCTCACCCAGTGAGTGTTGAATTGCTCCCTGCTGCTAAAGACATGTGCTGCTCTAGGGATCCTGAGCAGGGCTGGAGAGCACCGGGCAGGCATTAGCCCAGCAGAATAGCAACCTTCTTAGGCTTTTTGTGTTCAGCAAGAGGGATTTTATGGTTCTCAAAAATGTTACACAAAATTTACCTGATGATTTTTGTTTATTTTTTTACCGAGACTCCTCTTCCTTTTTTTCACCTGTTGGACCTTTTGGGTAGTTTCTCACCAAGCATTATGTTCTGAAAAGGCTTCTTATCCTTTTGAAATAAGCCTATAGACAACTGTTGGCAGAAAAAAAAAAAAAGATGAAGACTGTTTCTCTGTGTATTCTGCTAGGGCCAATACCTGGTTCCATTGAAATAAACAGATTTTGCCATTAAAAAGGCTGGAGCAACAAATACAGGGTAAAGGCTGCAGTCATTCTTGAAAATCTCTATAGCACTAGTGACTGAAGAAATCAAGCAGAAAGATTTTGGTTTATTTTGGGTAACTTCACAGACACGGCACAGACAAAATGCTGCATTACCTATCAGGTACTTACATGCAATACATTATATAAGTACTAAATAAGCTTTGCCTCTTTGTGACACTATTTCAAATGACACCAGTACTCAAGTGATGATGAAAGACTGTACAATATACTGCTAAGATCAGTAAAAATGACCTGCAAAATAATGTTGCAAAGAATCTAATCACCCTCAAATTTACACCCCAGATTGAAGCCTGAGTATCTAAACATAAGAATGAATTTCATGGTTTATTTTGTCAAAATAATTACTAGATGCATTTTTCTATTATAATATTGCAGTTCTGAAAGGGAACTTTTCCCTGGAACTACTGCAGAATCCATGCCTCTCCATTTGTGTGCTTACAGAATTTTGGGGTTCACTAAAACCATGTAGAATTTAGGAGGCATCTCTTATGGCTACTAAGATTACTTACAGATGGCATTTCCATTCATCTGCAACCTGGACAACATTCAGAAACTAACCCTCACACTTTTCAAGTTGGTGGTCAGTCTGAAGACTTTGAGAGGAATTTTACTTAAAGCAGCCCAGCCATTTTTTAAATTGAAGCTACAGAAAAATGTTCTGCCCTTTAAAATTCTGCGTTTAAAATTTCTCCCTAAAACTCTGACTTTTAAGAAGATCTGGAGTTCCTATGCTTTTGGTTTTCACACTTGGCAGAGGATGGATGGTGCTTGTTTGTGCATCTGGTACATGCCTAAATAGAAAATTTCTATGTAAATATTAATACAGAGATAAATATATAGAAATATACCTCCCCATACATAACTAATAGAAACTTGTTTGGATTTGCTACTCAGTATAGTGGTAATCTAGCTTGAAGTCAAGAAGTGGGACAAATTAGTAAGGTCACAGTTCCATGCTTAAATAATTATGCAGTCTCTTATGCCTGAGCTAGCACATTTAGAAATAATTTGATATTTCTGTGGGTATCTTTGTGCTGCTAAATAAAAGAAGAAGGAGAAAGGTTGAGTACTGCACATCACTCCTCCGAACTGACCACCCAAAGAAGGATATAAAGCTTGATAGATTGTTCTCTCCATGAACTGATCCAAAAATGTGGTATTGAGCAGATGATTACACTGTTTGGTCTTGTTCACAAAAAAAAAAAAAAAAAAATTCTTCTAACATCTATTCAGGCTTTTTGTCTTTAAACATACCTTTGTGATGCCCTACAACATGCAATATATATCCTCCATTTCATGCTATAAAAACAACTCTCTGATGAGCTACAACAGCTCCCACCTCTGCGATAAACCACAAACAAAACAATAGTTTTCTTTTAGAACCACAGGAGTCTCAGAGGAGACTTGATGCCTCATGCTAGGTCAAAGACCCAAACTATCTTCTCTAGTGGGATCTGGTCTCAAACATCGTGGATGCAAGACAGACCACTTAGGCATTTGGAGCTAATAATCAGCTGCTGGTCCTTTTTTTTTTTTTAGCAGCCTAGGCATAGTCAAGATAGATTGTTCAGTAATGGACACCTCCTTAGGATCCAGTAGCTGAATCCCCATCTTCAGTTAATAGGCACATATCTCTTACACTTGCTGTCAGAGTACCCTTATGCCACAGGCAGAGCATGAGTCCTCTCCTTTCACCTCACACCCAAGGTGAGGAAGGTGCCATGACAGTAATGACTTGCAAAGGATACTCTTGGGAAGGACTGACAGGCCTCAGAATGAAGATCTTCTCTTTTTGGTACTCATAGGCAATGCCATTACCTGATGATGGCTGGGTAAGATGTGCAAAGAATGGAAGAGGAAGGAAAGCAAGGAGGGGAGGAAGATGTGCTACCAATCAGACAATACTCTTGTTTCCCACCTGTGACTGTCCTGTTCTTCCAGTGGAAAGATCAGATATCAGAGCAAGGAGACCTGTGAAGGACTGCTGCTCGGAGAGGATGCAGCAGGAAAAGAGAGGAAAAGGAGAAAGCTGGATCAGAAGTTGGAGTAACAGGTAGTTATTTCAATTACGCCAGTCATGAAGGTTCTTTGTAGTCAGCATGAAACAGGCCACTAGCAAAGCACAATTCCTATCAACCTAAAATAGGCATCTAACATAGATCAAACTGGTACTCTCCCACACTTAATTACGAAAGGTGCTTAAAAGACCAGGTCAGACATACACATTTGTGTTGCAGAATCTGAAGTTAGGTGAGGTGATTCCCATCTGTATGGACTACCAAAGAGGTGAGTCAGGACTCAGATCTGGGAAAGATCAACCATGCAGGTTAGAAAGGGTGGGTTGGGAAAGGATAGTGGTAACTACTCCATGAGTTTAAATGACACATTGAGCTGTTTTAATGATTTCTAATCTGCTGCTGACCTATGCAAATATCAATATGAATCCACAAGATGAAAAGAGTTTTGAAAAACAAAACACCAAATAAATTGCATACATGTGCAGAGCTACATTAGAGAACATTATTCATCTCCACAAAGGTTAATAATGTTCTTTTAATGTTGTTTGTGTGCAAAGTAATGGTTTAAGTTTCTCTGGCCCTTGAGCATGGAATTATAAATATCCAAAATAAGACTGAGATTTCAATAAACATCCATTACATCAAAAACTATATAATGGAATTCAAATTCAAAAACTGAACAGAGATGTAAAATTTAGTATTGGCAACTTTGTAATACTCCTGTACAACATCATAAACTGGTTCTTTCCCCTGACCTGCCATCTCTGCCTCCATGTCCATGTTGTTCTATCAAGAATCATGTACTGTACTCCAATCATTCCATATTGCCCAGGTACTCATTAAGGAAAATGTCTTTACCTGAAACACATACTCAGTTTTATTTGTCCTCAGCACCGTTTAGGCAATCTCAACTCCTTAATGCCAAAATTGTCTTAAAGTCCAATGTATGTAAGCACAGTGGCTGACTGTCATCCTTCTCCAATGATAATGGAGCTTTTAATTTCTTTGTTAACCCTTTGAAAATGCCAAGTAAAGATTTACAATCTCAATGTCCCTGAAGGGCCTCTGAAAAGGAAGCCATCCAGATGGCAAAACACAGTTCTGCAGTAACCCTCTCTCACAACTGCCAAATGCAGGAATGTGCTAAAGGCGCTGAATGCTCAGAACAAGAAATTTCACAACTCATTAGCAATGCCACATCAAAATAATAAAGAACAAAACCCAAACTGAAACTCAGCAGGCTACAATCCCAGGGTTTAGCTGGCAGCAGCCTAAATAAGAATTTGATGTCATGATTTGCACAGATAATGTTTCTTGATCACTATTTTGCACTACAGAAATGTTGCAAGACTAAATCTACAAAAAAGTTACAAAAAATTATTGACTCAGTCACCTTTTAAGGATGTAGCTGCTGAAGGGTTTAGAGATCCCTTGGTATATTTTCAAGAATTAGAAACCGATTTTTTTTTTTTTTTTTTCCCCACAAAGAGAAAGTACAGCTGCTTTTGCCACCCGAATTTTCACATTAATCTTTCCTGAAAGAATGCTGGGGGAGTGTGAAACTGATTTGAAACTCCTTTTGGCAAAAGGAAGCAGCAACTGAGCTCTGGGAAATCTAAAATTCTTTCCCCTGGAACTCCTCACTGCAAGCTGACCTTTTCTGTATTCAGCATTGAGGACATCATGTTATCTACTAGTTACCACAACAAACTTGTTTTGTCCAGTTCTCCAGATTTTCTGAAGGGAGAGAAAGGAGTACATTTTAAAACAAGTCAAATTATTTACATTAACTACTTGTACTTCTTATCCATGATCAAACTTCAGTTTCCTGAACTCATTTGGTATTGAAGGTGATTCAGCAAATGCATTCTGCACATGTATTTCAGCAAGTGGGAAGCTACTCTGTACAAATATTATTCGAAAAATTCGTCCATTTATAATTTGATATTCCCACTAAAGGGTTGGTGTCCCACTCACAAATCATTGCCCCTGATGTCTGAGTGATTATGTGGTTGACAATTGTCCAGTTTCCAGCTACACTTGGCTCATCTGAGCCGCTGCATGTGTACAGCTGATTAGCACAAGGCCACGTATCAGCATGTCTCCTGGTACCCCTTTGTTTCTTATTTGACTTGTGAGCTAACAGTCTTAACTGGCTAACCAACCAAACTTTTTATAAGCCCAAGATAAGGAAGTCAGTAGTGGCACTGAAATGTTTGTCTGACAAATTTCAAAATAGTAATTGCATGTTGGACTTCATATTTACACACTGCTTCCTCTGCTTTCTCGGAGGTTTACCTGGGGAAAGCAGAGAACTTCAGTGGGTGCTTCAGAGTTGAGCCAACAAAAGGTTTTCAGCATTATGGGAATTTATATGACACTTAACTGGTATGAGTTGAAGATACTTTCGCTGTCTTGCGCTTCTCCTGCTTCAGCCCCTGCCTTCCCATGCCTCTCTGTTTCCTCCTCTCCCCCTTTGCTGCCCCGCTCCATCCCCAACTTCCCTTCTTGCACTCCTGACCCAAACCTAGGAGCCCAGCACCAGCTCTTCCCCCTCCTGTCATGTATAGCTGACATCCTGCACACTCATGGGAACATGTGTGACCCCATCTCCTGCCTTTTCAGCACTGGCTCTACTATCTTATGTTAAAAGAAAAAAATCTTCTCCAGTCCTGTTCGCTGATAGGAGTTTAGTGGCATAGAGATACCATGAGCAGAAACCAGGTCCATCTCATTCTGGAAAGGGTGGACCCAGATTCCTGGGCATTTGACTATCTGATTCCAGTCATTACAGGTTTCATGAAAAACTTAATTATACAGGCCAATTTGTAACAAAATTCTTTGTAGGAGCGTCTGATATGAATTGGTGTCCATGATGGAAAAAAGGGTAATTCCTACATTGAATTGTGAAAATCAGCTTCTCACAACTTCCTTCAAAGTTGTCTTTCTGTGCAAAAGCTGACATTTGATTGCTGTCAGCAATGTCACAGGTCCCTCCCTGGGGAACTCTTAAATTACTCTAATATTTGGGCAGGCATGACAAGAACGTCCTTGAGATAAAGTTTTAATTATGTCACATAACAGGACCAATAGCAGATTGTACAACAGGAAGGCTGCATCATTTATGTAGAGGTATGTGATCATGATGCTAGAGACAAGGCTGTCATTTCCATCATAAATCTTATTTATGTTCAGGGTTGCTATCTTAGTTGCAAATATTTTCTGCAGACTAAAATCTGACTGACAAACCTATATGTAACTTGGAAGCAAATATTTACATTAAATGGAAAAAACCTGCGGCGTGGTGCTTTGGTGTTTCATACAGTACATTCAGAGACAAAATAAAATCAGCTTCCATTTAAAAAACAACAAAAACACACCACAGCCAAACAGTGATCTAAAATGATGTCTATCTGGGGAAGCAAAGAAAGATATTTATAAAGGCAAACATTAGCCTTAGGAAGGAAGTCTTCTGTATTCCCTTTATGGCCTAAAGTAATGAAAGCTGCTCCACAGGGTGATTTGTGCAAGAGACTAACTTTAGGTGCTTGTAATCTAGGCCCCTGCAGGAATCTGTCTCTCCACTGCCTGTAGGCCTGCACTTGCAGGCTGCAGAGGGTCTTTCTGAATATACCTTTTAATGTTCTATTAAAATGCACTAATAAAAGAGAGCAGCCAGTGCTGGAAGAATTAAACCATTAAACCATTGAGGCAGTTGCAAGGGTTTTAGGAACTACAAACAAACAAACAAAAACCACCAAAATGCCCCTTTTTCTCCCTTTGGTTTGGGTGTGAGTGGAGCACCTGTCTCACACACCACTTGCCACACTCTTACTCCCCGCAGCATCAGGCTCTGAGGACTTGCCAGGATATTGATCCTCAAATGTTCATTTTCATTAACAAGCAGAGCATTTGGGGAAGAGGTAATATATCCCAAACTTAATCGTGTCTACCAGCTTGCCTGCCTATAAAATCTGAAATGACAATAAGGTGACTCACTGCTTAGTATTCTTAAGGGAAGAACAATATCCCAGAGGACTGGAGCTTATCATGACTGCACACACTGAGGTCCTTTTGAGGAAATGCCCTGAAAGCTCTTTAGAAGCTTTGTTACAGAGTGTAACTAGCATTAATTCATCGGGATGTTTTGTTCAAGAGAAGTATCTATTCAAGGAACTTTGTACTTCAGAGGCAGGAGCAGACTAAGCTGTCTTCAAAGCACTCCACTGGGCTGTAGAAGGTAACAGCAGGACCTGTGACACACGTGCATTTTCAATTCCAGTCTCATAATTATAGGAAAGGACTTACTTTTAATTCTTTGAAGCTAAAGCAGAACATAACCCAACCTATGTTTTTTTCCAGCTTCAAGGTACTTAAGGGCTTCCTCTTTTTCATGTACTGTTTTTGTTTCTGAAACCACTAATTCTCCCTTAGCTCTAAGCCACTGATGCTTTGTGCTTTGCATGTAAATTAAGGGACACTCAGCAAATTATTTTGACTGGCTGATGAAAACCTCATTTCCCTGAGTCCAGAAATATTTTACTCACATTAAATTTCATATTAAAATTATTCTTATATCCTTCATTTTCATATATGGTTACACAGACAGTTATAGGTTGATACAGATGGTAAACAAATGCAACAAGTAATGAGATCTTAAACCATTTCATGAGATTACTGTTTTACTAACAAGGCAGAACACAAGTCTTTCCATGGCACCAACAAGTAGAAATGAAAGATGTAATCAAACATTGTGGATTATAATTGAGGATTTGGGCAAAAGGGGATTAACACGTATTTGTCTGGTGAATTGTAGAGCAAATTAGAGCTGCTCTAAGGGAACTACTCCAAATTGGTCACTGCAGAAGTCTCTAGATCTGTGGAGAACTGTAGGATTTCAGGATATCTCAGCTACGTTGAAAGCACAATTATTTTTTCTTCTATTTTTTTCTTCTTATTATTATTTTTTTTTTTCCTCTGTAGCTTTAGCATATCACCAGTGAGAAGATGTCAATAGTACTAGGTCATATGGAAGAAGAGGTGTCCTGGATCAGACCTGAGATCACTCTCTCCCAGCACTCTTTCCAACAATATACATACAGATTTCTAGGAAGAGTAGAAATGTATTTTGATATTTCCCCTGCGTATTCTAAGTACTCAATAAGGCTAGAGGGGTTGTCTAAACTCCTTGACTTAGTTTAAACATTTGGGGTTTTTTGGTAGCAAGGCTGCAGGCATGACTACAAATGGTACAAAAATCTACAAGTGCGAGAAAAAATTTAGTTGCTCACTTAGATGCTCTGCATTGTCTTATGGAGGCATTGTCATCCCATCATTAACAACATAACAAACTGATGCCCCTAACTTTGGCACCTATAGTTAGACACATAAAAATAGGATAAAGCATGTAGTGTAAGTACTCAGTTTATGTGAAAATAAAAATAGGGTTTTAATTTGTTTGCCTTTGGGGTTGAGTGGTAAGGGAGAAGATTTGGAAGCTAAGAGAATATACTAAAAATAATTTCTCAGAGTTATTGTGTACTAACAACAGGCAGAGTGCTCTTCACAATGTGTGCAAAATGAGCAGCTCACCAAACCCAAGCTTAATTAGCAGCAACATCCATCCCTGGCTGGAGTCTCAGCATTTGGGCTCAGCAATTCAGAACAGCTTGGATGTTGGTTGCCACCATGAAATTTCTTGCCTAACACTGTAGCCACAAGCCATGTTGCTGGAATCAATATTTCAGCACAGACTTCTAACAGTTTCTTTGGAGGGGACAGGGAAGAGATCAGCTTTGTGTTTTGTGGTTGGTTGTTGTTGTTTTTTTGGTTTTTTTTGTTTGGTTGGTTTGGTTTGCTTTTGGTTTGGTTTTGTTTGTTGTTTTTTGTATGCGTTTGCTTTTGGTTTGATGTTGTTGGTTTGTTTTTTTCTTAAGACCAAATACATTTGAAGAGTTGACATTATTGCCTGGAGTTATTGGTTTTACAAGACACTGTGAACAGACCTTATTAATTTTTATATTTTCCCTTTTATGTTTTATGATGAAGTGCAAATTTAGAGCTGTATTTGTAGGAACATTGAGTTTGAAAACATGCTTTTCAAATATACTTGAGCTCTAATAATTACAGAACCTGATCCTTCTCAAACTGTTTTTTTTTCAGTAAATTCCAGTCAAACCATAAATATAAATTCAGAAGCACTCCTTAATTTTATTTTAGAAGTAAAAAACAAGAAAAAGAAAAAAGAATATATACATTTCTATTGTACTAAAAAAAGAAAGGAGCATCCACCACATCCAAATGTAATCTTGCTGAAGTGAAATCAATTCCACAAGCCCTGTTTAGATCTTTCCTTTAGTTTGTGGATTTAAATTGCTTCTAAACCTCATTAACCAGACCTCTATATGGAAAGATTCTAACTTTGCTATGAAAAAGGAGACTGTTCCCAACCCATATACACACTTCACATTCATTTTCACACCTCATGCTGCCAAGATAAAAATACTCTATTTCTGGCAGGTATGAACTGAACATTGTGATGACCTTAAACTTTAGGACAGCTTTAAAAATGAGAACATAGAGAACATAGAGTCAAAATTTCCTTTTTTTTTTTTTTTTTTAGAATTATTTGCCATGTGAAAGTGGCAACTTTAAAATACAAGTAATTTGGAAGATTCCAGTCAGTTTTAAACCAAATCTCTGCCTTTGTTATTAATTTCTTTCTTTCTTTTTTTTTTTTTTTTCTTCTGTTGAGTTTGTCTGTCTGCACAGACAGTCACAATGTGTTTCCTGATAGTTAATTAGCTTGGATATTTATTCCTGTATTGACATGATTTTAAATTTCTGAAAGACAATCAGATGACTTATGCCTAGATGGAGCAAATCTACAAACTCTAAACCTGACAGATTATCATCATGTCCTTATAAAAATCTTGTGTGATTTACACTTTCATCTGAACATCAACAAGAAGAAAATGTGGTGACTAGCTTTAGAATAGCTGGATGACACACTGGATTGCAAGTGTATCATTTCTAGTAACATTTTTCCTAAAAGTCAGGAGATGATGATATTTGTAGTATTATAAAGAGAACATGGCCATGGGCCTTCCTATACATGTATTGAAAGTTCTTTGCTTATAATGATAGTTTACCCTTTTTTCATATAATTAAAATGTTTTAAATAATAGAATATGAGCAGGTGTGTTTAGGGTGAAGTACTAAAGCAAAGGTAGAAGAGTTCTGTCTAGGACCTATGTATGAGTAGCATAAGTCACAACTGAAATGAATATTTCCCAAATAATTTCATCAAGTATTTTTAGTCTTTAAAATATTTGTTTGATAAATGGATACAACTCACTATAGTTGTGTGCCAAGAAGTATGTTCCATTCATCTGCTCTTTCATCTTTTCTATCCAGCGTTCTTAGACTCCTGTACATTTCACATACCAGGTCCACATAGCATTTGGACTTACATTAACTTAGTCTTTCTTGCCAACATCTCCTTGCTTAGTGCTGGACTTCATCTTCCCATTCTCTTCCGGGAGCTGCTAACCTGAGCTCTCTTCTGACATTCCTGTAACTCTGGGTCAGTGTGGACTTCGGCTGTCAATTTTTCCCTTGTCCTTTCCTGAATATTCTTTGGTAGAATGGAGTCTTGGGCACCAAGTTATGTTAAAGACTCTGGTCCAAGTCCTTACTACATGATTCCTAATCCTAATGCTGAGTAAGATCCTACCTCGGACCTAAGAAACAGTCCAGTGTAAATCTGTCTTAGACATTATTCTTGATGAACTAGCAGCAAGAGATTATGAGTCCCCTAACAGCACATTTTAAAGAATGGTAGGTTCACATACCGAAAGCAGTGGTAACAGGCTGAAATTTCAAAGAAACATAATTTTGTATATGAGAATTTTAGAACTGAAGGAAGTTTTTAATATTGGAGTGAATTTTGGCATGAGGATCAGGGATTACAAAATTCACTGAGTCAAAATCCACTAATACTGAAAATCCCTAGGCTTTCAAAGAGATACAAACTCTCTGAAAATAATTAATTCAGAATATTATAGCAAAAAAATCACAGTTCTGGAAGAGGAGTACTCAAGAAAGAAATGAACAATGCTGAACAGGAAAGCAATGTGGGCTTGTGAGGGATGTTCTCTCTGTCCCCTGCACCTGCCCAAGAACCAGATCCTGAACACGTACCTTCATGAAGCCATGTGATTCTGCTTCCAGAAATGGTGAGAAACAGAAGTTACCGGGAAATAGGTAGTGTTGGTCAAATGATGACCAGGCCTAACATTGGGAATCCTACAGATTATTGTATAGATTCCAGGGCCTAATCTGAGCATGGGAGATGGCGGGTCTGAGCTCAAGAAGAAAAAGCTGTAACACAGCTCTACAAGTAGCAGAAACTGGATGAAATGTGAAAAATTACATTACAGGTTGTGTGCAAAAGCACAGGCACGTTGCAAGAAGAGCCAGAGGCCACGAATGCATTGCAAAGAGCAAGTTTTAGTTTGATCACCTCTCTACTGGGGGACCTCCGAAGTAGCACCTAAGCTCCCAGACAGAGGTGACACAGGCAGGGACACAGGCTCTGCAGCAGTTCAGCCCTGGCAGAAGATCACTGGGCTGCCTGCATTTCAAGGCTTCAGTCAGGCGCAGCCTCGCGCTCTTTCTCACAACAAAGCAGGAATCTCAGACACAATGATAAGGTTTCTCACAGGCCTATGTTATCTAACACAAAGGTTCTACCTGGCAAGCATACAAGGTCAGTAAAACAATTAGTGTGATGTATGTGCTTTTTCTACGCCATAGCTGCAGCCACTTGAGTGTATTTACAATTAACCAACCTCCTTGCCAATCTTTCACTATTCTCATACAGAGGAGGCAAAAAAATGTCCAAAAAAGTCAAAACACTTTCCCTAGGTACTAGCTGAAGACCTAAATGTTTAAAATGTAGTGAGATAAAATATATATATATTGAAATATACATTGGTTTTCTACAGTGTCTCGCAGGTTCCTTCTGCTGAGAACTTCTATTGTTCTGATCCTTCCCTCTGTTCCACTTCTTCTATCCTTAATCACACTACACACCCTCTCATGCAATGTGAATGCTCTTCAGTGAACACTAAGAAGCACCACCAGCACCTGCCACATTTTGTTTCTTTTGCAGAAGGGGAACATCTCTTGCAATTTAAGCCTTTTTCCATCTAAAGCTAATGATTTGCCTTATTCTTATTTTTTTCCTAGGTTTGAAAATATAAAATAGGATGTTATTTTTTTCTCATTGTACGTAACACATGCATATTTATTAGGACAAAAGTGAACAAAAGACAAAAAAATGAGGAAATAGAAGAAGGAAAAATTGTTATATTATACTGAAATATGTTTTCTTCAGCCATACTATTAGCAATTGCCTTAATAAGGGTGTCTCTGCTTGTACAGGGCACTTATTCCAACAGATGTGAAAGCATGAAAACCCACAGAGATTAGAAGCAGGGTTTAAAGGATAATATCCTAAATGAACTAGTTTCAGATTTCTGAAATGGGGTTTTTCTTAATTTAGGACTTTCAGATCTCTATAGCCATTTAAGTTAAGTC